>NC_051180.1:142195145-142284041 GCF_013339695.2 Rhipicephalus sanguineus | reverse complement strand
ACCATTTGCTTGCTAGGACATACGTTTCAGATGACAAAACAAACTTCAGTTACATGGAACAAAACACGAAATGACGGAGGCAACACGTACAATCGATGTTTCACATATATATAAACACACACAAATTTGTCACAAAAGGATGGATATACATATTGTGGGCATTTATTATGCACATCTTCTTCATGTGTACATTATCACCATCATGATGCATTTGGTTATGCATCCTCATCTTCGTCGTGTATCATCATCATCAGTGTGGGTTGATCATGCCTGTTCGCTGCCGGGTCTTCGGGCCAAATAAACGTCTGCCCTACCAAGACCTCATACGTGGTGGAGGTTGCTTCTGGATCCCCCGTCATCTACTCGTCCGCTCTACCTCCTGGAGCTTCGCTCAGGTCGCCGTTTGCGCCAGCTGTGCAGCAATATGTCACAGCACGAGCAGGTCGCTGCTGCTGCCGTCCCCACTCTGGCACCGCAAGCCACGCCTTCACACGTCGTAAACAGCCCCCAGCGCGAACCTCATCTCTTCGCTGGTCTGCGCGGAGAAGATGTGGAGGACTGGCTGGACGATTTCGAGCGTGTCAGTTCTGCTAATCGGTGGGACGACACGTACAACCTAACTCACGTCTCCTTCTACCTTACCGGTGTGGCGAAGACGTGGTTCTTCAACCACCTGATTGACATCCCCGACTGGGCTACGTTCAAAGAACAGCTGCGCCAAGTCTTTGGCACACCGGCCGTTCGGTCGGCTCTCGCCAAGAAAACCCTCGAGGCTCGGAAACAACATCACGGCGAGTCGTACACGTCCTACATCGAGGATGTTCTTGCGCTCTGCCGACGTGTCAATCCATCAATGTCAGAGTCGGACAGGGTACGCCACATTCTCAAGGGCATTACAACTGTCGCATTCAATGCTCTTGCCATCAAGAATCCGGCTACCGTTGCTGAAGTTGTCACAACGTGTCAGCGCCTCGACGAACTCGAGTCTGTTCGCCTCCCACCGGACAGTGACGAAACACGGTCTACAACGGACGCAGACCTACGAGGCATGATAAGGGCACTGATACGTGACGAATTGCGATCCATGGGATTCTCAGTGCCTACACTGTGTCCCAGTCAGCCTTCCGGCACGGCCTTGCGTGATGTCATCAGGGAGGAGCTAGCGTCCTTGACTCACTCGGCGCACATTCAACCCGCTGCGTCACGCCTCCTACCAACATTCGCGCAAGTTGCTGCCACACCTCTAGGGAACGCCAACTCGACGTTGCAGCCATCAACATACGCGTCGGTTGCTGCCGCGCCCCCTGCGAGCTTCCAGTCACCGCCGGCTGAGCCCTCCTCTGCCCATCTGACTGCGCTATCACCCGGTGCCCCAAACCCTGCCTACTACCCGCCTTGGCGATCATCTCGCCCTACGTGCTACTATTGCGGCTATCGCGGCCACATCTCACGCTTTTGCCGCAAGCGCCAGCAAGATGAGCGTCGAGGATACGACATGTGCGAGCGTGACTTCCCCGGAGGAGCCTTTTACCAAGGCCGCCGTTATTCGTCACCTCCGCGTCGATCACCATCTCCGCCCGCATCGAGTGAAGTGCGCAATAGTTATCGGCCAACCAGACGCCGTTCACCTTCGCCCTTCCGTCGCTCCTCGTCTCCGCTTCGGCCTGCCTCCCTCACCTCTGACCACCGTCCGGAAAACTAAGCGATGCAGTTTTTGGAGGAAAAACTGCATTCACACACAGGACTCAAATTCCTCCAGCACGCCCTTGCAATATGATTTCTGTAATAGTTGAAGGAGTGCACGTCGATGCCTTGGTGGACACTGGTGCTACGTTTTCTGTTCTTCGTGCTGATTTGTGTGCCCGTCTCAGGAAAGTGATGACGCCTTACGATGGACCTACACTGGTTGCAGCCCAGGGGAACACAATTCGCCCTTCCGCTCTGTGTACTGCCCGCGTACTAATCGATGACATTCTTCACCACATAGAGTTCGCTGTGCTGTACCCGTGCTCTCACCAACTCATTTTAGGATGGGATTTTCTGTCGTCTGCTTCCGCGGCTATTTGTTGTGGCCAACGTGTCGTCCACCTTACCGGCACAGACTACTCGCTCGGCGACGACATCTACAAGCCACTTCGCCTCGTCGCTGCTACAGATACCGAGCTGCCACCACGTGAACAGCGAATCGTAACGGTTGTGTCCAACGACGTCGACTCTGGTGACGTATTGGTCACCCCGTCACCCCGCTGCCTTAGTAAAGGCATAGCTCTTGCATCGGGTGTCGTTCGCTTCCACAATGGTTCAGCTCTCGTCGTCGCCACGAACGCAACATCGGAAAAGATTTTACTTCCGCGGGGCACCACGGTAGCCTGCGTTGCCGATCCGGAGCCTGTATGCGTCGTGCCCCTTACGCCTGTCTGCTCCAAAGGCCACTCTACTGCTGATCGTACTTCTTCCTCCGCCCTTACAGCAGTCATCAGCAGTGACTTGACAGATTCGCAGAAGCAGCAGCTGGTTGCTTTGTTGAACAAGCACGCAACCTCTTTCGATGCCTATTCGTCCACCTTGGGCCAAACTACCGCTGCAGCACATCGCATTCAGACCGACGGAACATCGATTGTGCACCGCCGCCCGTACCGCGTGTCTCTAGCCGAGCGAAAAATCATCGAAGAAAACGTAGCCGACATGCTGCAACGGGACATAATCCGCCCCTCAGCCAGCCCTTGGTCGTCTCCCGTTGTTCTGGTGCGGAAAAAGGATGGTTCCGTACGCTTTTGCGTAGATTACCGGGCGCTCAATAAGATCACTAGGAAGGACGTATACCCTATGCCACGGATTGACGACGCCCTTGATTCCCTACAAGGCGCGGAATACTTTTCGAGCCTCGACTTGCGTTCCGGCTACTGGCAAATCCCCATGCACGAAGATGACAAAGAAAAAACAGCGTTTGCCACTCCGGACGGCTATATGAGTTCAACGTGATGCCTTTCGGACTATGCAACGCACCCGCGACTTTTGAGCGTATGATTGACACCGTGCTGCGTGGCCTGAAATGGAAGACTTGCCTGTGCTACCTAGATGACATTGTTGTCTTTTCATCAACGTTTCCTCAACACCTGCAACGCTTGGATGAAGTTCTGACGTGCCTTGCGGGCGCTGGTCTTCAAATTAACACCAAGAAATGCCATTTCGCCAGCAAGTCCATTAAAGTCCTCGGTCATGTCGTGAGCAAGGACGGAATACGCCCTGACCCCGACAAAACCGCTGCGGTGCTTCGCTTTCCTCGCCCTGAGAAACCTAAAGACTTGCGAAGTTTCCTTGGCCTCGCGTCTTACTTTCGTCGATTTATACGAAACTTTGCCTCCATAGCTGCACCACTACACAAGCTACTTGTCTCCGGTACGCCCTTTGAGTGGTCTCAGGAATGCGAATCGGCTTTTGACATGTTGAAGGATGCCCTCACGACCGATCCTGTTCTTTCCCATTTTGACGAGGCTGCTCCGACTCTCCTGCACACAGACGCTAGCGGCCGCGGTTTAGGCGCCGTTCTTCTGCAGCGCGACAACTCTTCGCGAGAGCGAGTCGTTGCATACGCCAGCCGCGTACTCTCCAGCCGAGAGGAACTACACGATCACCGAGCAGGAATGTCTGGCCGTCATCTGGTCGGTGCAGAAGTTTCGTCCCTATCTGCACGGCCGTCATTTTACTATTGTTACTGACCACCACGCGTTATGTTGGCTTTCCACACTCAAGAACTTATCGGGACGCCTCGGTCGCTGGATTCTGCGTCTTCAGGAGTATGAGTTCGATATAATCTACAAGTGTGGCAAAAAACATCAAGACGCCGACGCTCTTTCTCGCTGCCCGCTACCTACGGCCCCGCTCGGCGCTTCCGCAACCGCCTCGCATACCAAACACTGCGAGCCCACTTTTACATCGGTCCCCTCTCTGGCCTCTATAGACCACCTGCCTCCGGACAACGACCAAGAATTTGCCTCTCGCCAGCTAGCTGACCCGTACTGTCGACGGATCATGGGCCATCTCTCTGGAACTTCCTGTCCACTTAACGCGCGGCTACGTCGCCAACTCTCGCAATTTAAGCTCGACAACTCCGTGCTGTACCGCCGAATTTACCATCCTGACGGTCAGCGCTGGGTGGCCGTTCTACCTCGCTCTCTCCGCTCTCACGTCCTCACAGCCTTCCACGATGATCCGACTGCAGGTCATCTCGGTTTTCATAAAACCTACGACCGCCTTAGAAGTCGTTTTTACTGGCCTGGCATTACTACTAGCGTAGCCAGGTACGTCGGGTCCTGCACTATCTGTCAGAGTCGAAAACTCCCAACATCTGGTCCTGCCGGTAAACTGCAGCCTCTTCCGTGTCCCGCGACACCATTTGAAGTTGTAGGTGTCGATCTTTTCGGCCCCCTTCCAGTCACTGCCGCCGGCAAACGATGGATCGTGACAGCTGTGGACCATTTGACCCGCTACGCTGAGACATCTTCTGTGGCTACTGGTTCTGCTTCTGAAGTTGCCGATTTCGTTCTCCAAGCCATTATACTCCGCCATGGCGCTCCGCGTGTTCTGATCAGTGACCGTGGAAAGGCTTTCCTCTCTCAACTATTGAACGAACTTCTCCGATCCTCCGGCACCACTCACAAGACCGCTTCCAGCTACCATCCTCAGACTAACGGCCTGACCGAGCGATTTCATCGCACACTTGCCGATATGATCTCCGCCTATATTCAACCAGACCACAAAAACTGGGACGCGATTTTACCATTCGTCACTTTGGCCTATAACACAGCCATTCAGCGGACAACCGGCTATTCACCGTTTTACCTGGTTTACGGACGTTCCCCCTACTTCCCTTCTGGACGTTTCTTTCTTTACCTCCAACGTAAATCCGTCGCCATCCTCTGCCGAGGAATACGTTTCACGACTCGCCCAGTGCCGCCAGCGTGCTCGCCTGAATACCGAAGCCAGACAGCAAGACAGGAAGATTGTTTATGATGCAGCGCATCGTGCTGTCTCTTTCCGACCCGGTGACGAGGTCCTGCTCTTGACGCCTCTTCGCACGCATGGTTTGTGTGAGAAGTTTCAGCCACGGTTTATCGGGCCGTACACAGTTCTGGAACAGACTTCACCTGTGAATTATCGCGTGACGCCACTTGTAACCCCAGCAGACCGCCGTTACCGTACTACCGAGATTGTCCACGTCTCCCGCATCAAGCCCTTCATACGACGTTCCTCCTCTCCTTGACCTCCAGCGGCCAGGCTGGCCGCTTTCACGTGGGGGGGAATTAGTGTGGGCATTTATTATGCACATCTTCTTCATGTGTACATTATCACCATCATGATGCATTTGGTTATGCATCCTCATCTTCGTCGTGTATCATCATCATCAGTGTGGGTTGATCGTGCCTGTTCGCTGCCGGGTCTTCGGGCCAAATAAACGTCTGCCCTACCAAGACCTCATAATATGTACATTACATGGCTACCTTTTGTCGAAATAAGGCACATTTACTTATTTTCTTGACGCCAAGCACTTTTGCTTAAGATTGTTGTATTAAAATACAGCTCGCGTCACTGGTTCGAGGTCGACAACTAGAACTTCCTGTCAAGCTTAAGCAGAGATTCCGACATCACTACTAAGCCAACCGTATTATTTTAGGTAGGTACGACAAACTTTTAGTTATTAATATGCGTAGCATTTACATTAAGAGAGATAGAGTACGTACGTTTAATAAAACATGTTGTTGGCTGTTTGGTTCATACTGTGCAAAAGTTAATGACGCTGTCTGTTGTACCGCTTGTTCTCTTCGCCTTTCGTAGCGTCATTACCTTTAGCATAGTACGTACGGTTCGAACGGAAACCACCTAGCGCTACTCTCCTGCACAGCTTAGAGTTACTGTATATGCTACCTTTAAAGGTAGCATATATACAGTGACTCTAGCACAGATGAGTGGCAGCGGCGCTGTGTTGTTCTGGGGGTGGAGCTTTTATTTATGAATGGCGCGAACATTTCTGTGCCGACCCACGAGAAAACTGTCCGTCTCTCACATAAGATGATCGTCATCGCAAAGAAATAAATATATAAAACAGAATTAATGCGCTGGATTTCGAACCAAGTCCCGCGCGCTCCCAAAGCGATTGTCTTCACCACTGGGCCGAATACCCACGCTTGCAGAACGTGAATATATCTGAACCATACGTATGGGTTGAAACTGCATTGCAAAAATATGTAAACGGAGAACATTTTCTACGAAGCCTTCATTGAATATCGTGGTGGTAGAATATGAGTCCATCAGATGTAAAGGCGACGTTATGCATATCAGGAAAAATGAAAAAAAAAAAACCTAATTACGAGATAGCGTTCCGTTGGTAGCGGGCTTCGCCTTTTAAGGGGCCGTTTTTGGTGCTGATGCATGCTAGAACGAAGAAAGACGTCACGCCGATGCCCTCCAAAAAGAACGTTGTCACATAGAAACATACTTTCGTAAGTGTGTCCCCCTATGAACGTTATTATGAATATCGTAGCTATGCGATGAAACTCGATACGCTTACGCATCACATAGTCAACTCACGAATGGGATTCTGCGTGCAATTTTTTGTTGTTCTTGTAATTGACTCTATAGATAGGAGCGTCAGCCGATCTCTGCCTTTGTGCTTTTGATGTTATTCTACGAGTAATGCCAGTTTAGGTCCGTGTGGAATGCATAACAAAAAAAAAAAAAAACGGCGCTGAGTAAGGAATAGCATGCAGCTCCACAAGTTCGCTGATGTTTTTTTTTTTGTTTTTTTTTGAGCCGAACTATTTCTTACAAGTATGGTATCAAGGACCACCTAAATAGGCCTTATCATTTGTGCGAAATCCTGCATGATGGAGGAAGCATCACGAAAGGGTAAATTGCCATCCCCCGTTTGTACCACAAAAACTGGGAAATCCATGCGGAGTTAAACCAGGAAGAACGGCTTCTTAGTTAAGGAAAACAGTATTCCTAGTCGAAGCCTGATTCATCGGATTTAAATCCGTGACTTCAAACAATTGTAAAGGTTTGTTTTATATTGGCCTCGACAACGCACTTGTTCAAGTTCCCAATGGCGCGGTGATCGCGGGCACTTTCCAAGCGGCGCAAGGCAGATGTTTTATCTACGTCTGCTCTTACTGAAACTACGTTGAATAATTACGAAATTTTCCTGTATTTGTGTCTGCCTGTATCTGTATATTGACGGCACTTGAACCCGTTAGTTTACGCCATAATTTTCCGCGATCCGAAAGAAAACAATAAGGGGAAAGGCGGGAGTAGGTCACTCAAACAACATGTCTTGGGAATTTTTCGCATACGACTGATAAGTTCTGCGAAATCAGCAGGGCTACGTGAAAGGGAAGCTTATTATTCAAAATTTAATAGCAGTAGTCAATCTTTATGTGCGTTGAATTGTCAATTAATGCGGCCTTGCTGGCTGACTCAGATTGAAGTTTCATCGTCCCGGATTTGATGCTTGGTCGAGAAGGTTTTCTTCTCGACCTTCTCAGAAATGGTTTCCTTCTCGACCTTCTCAGGTCACCTTCTAAGAAATGTGTGCAAATTTCTTTTATTTATGTCTGCAAATATTTTTGTAGGATATAATGCTACTTTCTGGATTACTGTGATCCTTTAGTGCTAGCTCTCAAGACACAGGGAAAGGGCATCGCTGCGCTTAGATTTATTACGTCGGTCTTGGCTGATGAAACCTGCCCCTTATCACGAGTTGTGATAACGCAACTATGTCACCGCACTCACCACTACATATGGTATATATGTAGTACTCCCCTACAGAAACGCGGTATTTTTGCACCTTTTTCACACTTCGTACGCCGCCCTCGGAGCTGACGATGTCCTCTCACAAAACGAGAGACTCTCCCGACGCGTGCATGCGAGTCACCGTCTCGCTTCGCATTCTCGTTCTGCGCGGCCGATCTCTTTTTGTCTCGCCACGTTTGTTTGTGCCGCGGGACAGCGGCGGCGGCGACGGACGAAGAGGCCGAACCTCCACGCACGCGCTCGGAAATGCGTGCACACTGCGTCGTGCTTGCATGCTACGGGCAACGCCCGGCTGCGAAAAGAGCTCTCTGCGCGCTGCAAAAGGAGAGCGCGCAGAGGCGGCTCATAGAGGAGAAGAAAGCACGGCGGGGGGAACCGACGCTCGACGTGATTAATGGATCTCTCCAATTTCGGAAGCTTCACTGATTAAAAATATGTAAATACGGCTGCAAGCAAGCAAGCAAGCAGGCGAGAAAGCAAGGCGTGCGTCTCTCTCCATGCCCCGGCGTGAGGCCCGCTCCAGAGACTCGGCTCGGCCGGGTGTGAGCGCTAGGCTGTGGCCTGCGCCGCTCTGCTAGGCCTGGCGAACGAGTCTCTGAGAGCAGCTCTGCCAAAGCAAGCAAGCGAGCGAGTGGAGCAGGCTGGCAGGGCGGCCTTGCGGGGAAGCTGCTTGCTCCTGTGGGCTCTGGCCCTGGTGTGCTCGTCGCGCGCGTGTGTTGGCGGCAGTTGTGGGACGGCTTGCAGCAGCAGAGACAAGGGGGAGAGACGCCCTTTTGTGGCAGGGAGAAGAAAACTCTCGGGAGTCTCGTGCTGTCGTTGGCAGGTCATGCAAATTCTCCCCGTGCCTTGGGCTCTTGACGGCGCCGCGGACACGACGTAGTGCATGTCGGGCGCTCGGCGTTGTCCGACGTTGGTTTTGCATGCGGCATACCCCGAGGATGCTGCGAGCACCGCGTGCTGCTTTGGTGTTTTCCCTGGTATGCACGAAATGGGTGCTTGCTGCAGGCAAGGAGGTTAGAATAACAGAGAGCTGAGCTAGTTGGTACGTATTCATTCTAAAAAGAGACAGGGCGTGCAAACACGGACACAAGAAAGAGATCAGGCGTTTGTGGTGTCCTGATCTCTTTCTTGTGTCCGTGTTTGCACGCCCTGTCTCTTTTTAGAGGCAAGGAGGCTTCGGCGTGATGCTGAGATTGTTCGTTGCCGGTGAAGCGCGCTGAATCAGGTGCTTCGGATGGTTTTTTGATGAAGGCTCATTTGTTTCTGAGAGTGAGCCAAACTTTTCATATTGACACCGAATGTAGGTTGTATCATGACCTGGGAGCCCCGCCACGGTGGTCTAGTGGTTATGGCGCTCGACTGCTGACCCGAACGTCGCGGGATCGAATCCCGGCCGCGGCGGCTGCATTTTCGATGGAGGCGAAAATGTTTGAGGCCCGTGTACTTAGATTTAGATGCACGTTAAAGAACCCCAGGTGGTCGAAATTTCCGGAGCCCTCCACTACGGCGTCTCTCATAATCATATCGTGGTTTTGGGACGTTAAACCCCACATATTATTATTATTATCATGACCTGGGAAAACTTGAATTGGTATGAAATGATATCCGGCACACCATCTTTTTCTTCCTTACCTTAGTTATAGTTATTAGCAATATCGTCAGCTCCGCAAGTCTTCTTGTATAGGTATACTCTTTGATGCCACAGTTCTACGTTATTCCTCCTGTTTCTCCTGAAGCTGTGAGCACATGTTGCCAAACTGCTAGATTTTTATCACTGCGATGCTGGGGTGGGAGAGCATGCACTATATTGAAGGATTAGTGATATATTAAGGCGAAAGCCTTACATGCCTCATAAAAGCGAAATTGGACCGTCGGCGTCGGCGTCGGCGTCCCGCGGCGTCGGGGACAGAAATGATGCAGAAATTCTGCATCATGTGATGACGTCACCATATGACGTCACAAATCGCCAACATTTGTGACGTCATTATGACACCATCCCACGGCATCGTAGCTTGGTCAAAGGTGGTCCGATCACGGAGGCTCTAAAAACCAGGTGATATGCCTCCGATCTTGGAGGCAGTGCAAAACCATGTTAGGTGCAGAAAAAAATATTTCGAAGAGTGATGGCGCAGGATCAATACATTGACTGAGAAGAAGAAGAAGAAGATGTTTTTCGCCTTCGAGCTGTCTTCAGTGAATGCATAAGGGACCCTGTGAGTTTTTTTCATCTTTTCTCATCCGGTTAGGAGGGCAAGTAATATATTTGAATTCTAAATCAAGACAAAGAGAGAGCATTGAAATACAGGCAGCTTAACCAGCACTAACTAGTCGCAGTATACATCTGTAAATATGCATTATACAGGGAAGAGGCTTCATAAAAAGTGGTAAAAATAAGTTACACATTAAAGGCAAATTATAAATATCAATGAAAAGTTACGTTAATTCACTAATCACATTTTTTCATAAACACTCTCGGGATACACAAGTAAATAATGGTGGCTAAGTACGTACACAAGTTTAACATATTGCGCTTGATTTGACAGAAAAGTAACGTAATGTATTACTCACAAGGCCCAAGGATTAAACGTACTTCGACGCTGTTCCTGTTGGCAATCATGCACTGTGAAATGGGGAGAGGGAATTAAAAGGAAAGGAGCACGGAAGGTGTGAAAGATGGAGAGAGACGAGCACAGACAAAGTGACTGACCACGTAGACTGTAGCAGTAACAAGATGTGTTGCTATACTTTCATGACAGCCTGTAAACTTCAGGAAGCCTCAACTGCACGAATAAAGACTTCTGCGCTGAGTTTTGTTTGGACACACTTCCAGACTTGTTGTTCTGATAGCAAAGCATTTACCCAGTCGGTCGAGAGTACTGTGCACATCACTTGCCTCTCGGCACATATTATAACACGGGCACACACAAATAACTTGTGTGCGTCTAGTCAGAATGGAATGTGTCGTACGTGGAGGTGTCGGTCATTCCAGTAGGGAAAACAGAGAAGGCAGTAACTGCGACGGTCAGTGACAAATTGCACAACATTATGTGTTCGCTTCGTGGTGACTCTGTCGGTAGACGATCACTTATAGTTCTGTCTGAGGCAATGGAATATATACAGCCGTTCCGAACTATTAAAATAACCGCCCCTTCCCCCCCCCTCCTCGAAAAAAAATATTATTCGGAGACTTCGGGGTATCACGTTGCTATGTGCCATTTGTGGTACGATATACCCGGAAAAATGAGACAAATATGTCAATTTCTAAAAAAAAATGCTCTCTCGCTGCGACCACGGAAAGCGGGTAGCCGCAAAAAGTCAGAACAATAAAGCCTGGCAGTGCAGCATTCTTGCCATGCAGGACAACCGTACGTGCGTACTTAATTTCTTTCGAATACTGCTAACACCAATGACAAGGGTTGTGGTAGAGCGGTATACAAACGATATCAGAACAACAAGTGCATGAGATAAGTATCAAACTGAATAACTTGTCGCAGGAACATATGTGAACAAGATAACCACGCATCTACAATGCAAAACGAGCGCATTTAAGTAAAGAGTACCTCACATGCGGTTACAGCAGGCTGCCTTAAATTTCGCTGTCATTTTTTTCCGCCATATAGCACCTTCAAGTTCCTTCCATTTGAACACTATTTGAAGAAAGAAGCAGCCCTTGAAGGTATTATGTCGGTACTGATAGTTTTAAGGGATGCCGCCGTTGAGTCATAGTAAATATTCGGCTTTAATAATAATAGGCGCTCGTTCCTATATATATATATATATATATATATATATATATATATATATATATATATATATATATATATATATATATATATATATATTATATATATATATATATATATATATATATATATCGGTGGTGCAAGGTAAAGCACCTTGGAATCTTCCCCACACCGTGTAGATATTATGGCTTCAGTACCTTTCTGTTTGTTTCCCGCAGTTTTGTTCTCCTTGGAAAAATGTTATTTTTGTAGCTTTCACTAGTATTATTTAATTCACTGCCTTGTACTTGCTTATGCATTTAACTGTCGTTTTTCTGTTCATTTATGTCGTGCCTGCTGATTGATTTTATTTTTGCTAAATTTACGTGTTGCCATTGTTTTCTATAATAATTCTTGTCATCATGCACAGGAGGCCCCATTTCAGTTTCTAACCATTGAACCTCCTTCTGTATGTACATATCACGTAGCTATCACCGTTTATTAACATAATTAAGCTGATTATGACTCTGAAGAAGAAAACGACTGACAGCACAAAGCAGCGTGAATATCACCGAAGTCATGAGGCAGACTCTTTGAGGCTACGAAAGGATCTAGAAAAGACGTTATGAACTGTGTTACTAAGGGTTGAAGTTATTGATAATTGCAACGCATAGCTCCACTTCTTAGCCTGCAGGTTCGTGAAATATATTGCTTATAAATGTCTTGATTAGGTCTTCTCTGGTCAAGTAGCAAATTCATGCCACAAAAAAAGAAAAGGTGGCTGCAGCAAAAAAAGGTTTCAGACGAAACGCTAAATGTGTATGTTACTTTTTTTAAACTTTTTTTTCACAACCTTCATGTTCAACGTTCAGCTTCCAGGCGTTAAAAACAACCCTTATACATTTAGAACCCTCTACCATTTTTCTCCCTCTTAGTAAGGTTGTAGCCACATGTTAACTTATTCGCTGTGCTGTTACATTATGACCTGTTCTACCTGGAAAATCATATTAGCATAACACCTTCATGATTTATGTGCTTGTGGCACTGATTACAGGAGGCGAAGTTTTAATTGTCATGAGGCTTTCTCTGCCTTTTTACTAGGGTGCGTCGTCACCTTGCCCTTTCTGTCTGAGTTATGATATTTCGGCATGTGCCCAAGAAAGGAATGCGCACCGATGGTATTCGAAACTGGCTGTTCGGAAATGAACGCATACCGACGCTCCAAAGGCAGCAGCATTCCTAACTCGCCACATTCTTTTCAATAAATTTTGATTATCTTTTTGCGATGCTTTACTCATGCTCAAAAAAGCTAATGTATTTCTATAGCTCATTGCACTCAACGGAAATAAATTAATTCTCGTGGACTTACCTATAGCCGGATTCCACGCTGTCAGTGGCAATGCCAATAAATTACATCACGCTTTAGGGACATTTACTTATATATATATATATATATATATATATATATATATATATATATATATATATATATATATATATATATATATATATATATATAGCCTTCTCATCTTTCGCATTTCGGTATGTGTGTTCGAATATACAAACTTTCCAAACAGGATTAAGAGGAGCTACTTAATCCGGTTTGGAAAGTTTTAGAAAGCTCTATTCCTTCAGTAGGAAGAGTCAGCCGAATATCGTGATCTTTTTTCCATTTCTCCGTTTTGTTGTCCAATGCATAAGACTGCCTGACTCTGTCTGCAGTGCTAAACAAGCGAACCAAGGTTAACACCTACTTATAATATGAAGTTCCAAACGTAAGGCAATAAATTACTGTAACGACTACATGTCCAATTGTTCGTGCACGAACTGGCCAGATAAAAAAAAAATGCGGAAACTTAGTGCGTGTATTGTATATAATATATAAAGCTTAATGTTCTCTCTTCTCTGTAAACATTAATTTTTGTGTTCATATACGCGGATTAGAGGATGAAAACTAAAATTTTAAAATTGATCTTCAAAGACCTTAGTTTCAGAGTATTTGTGTGGCTTCGGCGTTCAAAAAGTCCTTTCTTTGTTAAAAAAGACCAGCAAACTGGATGTGCAATAGCGCCGAAAATTTCTCTTCTCAAACAAGCAATGGAAACAACATTTTCTTAAGAAGTTAATGCTCAAAGATGCATTTCATTCAACAGTTTACAAAGAGCACAAATTCAGTTTCGCTCAATCGTAAACACGGCACCGTACCGAAATAATAGCAGAGACCTAAAGACGTTGTTGCAGGATCATAGATTTAGGTTAACAAACGCACTGCGGCTATCATAACCAGTCACGAAAGAACCAAACAACGACAACGTCATCACTCAAAGCGTTTACGATAGCGGTCAACAGCGTTCGTTGTTCTTGCGTTTGTGCCGGTCAATACAGTGCTGTTTCCTATTATTATTATTTTTTTTTTGCAACGTAATCTCTTTTACGTTATTCTCGGAGCCCGCGAAGGAAGTGTCCGCGGTCACATATACCCGGAAGTTATGATTATTTTTTTTGTGTGTGTGTGTGTGTACTGATATGGGTTGCAGGGTTAACATTCGGTTCGGCATACGAATATTCACTGCGAGATTGATGAGGTCCACCTGCTTCTCTGCATAGGGGTCGATTCAAACGACCGCGCTAGGAGCTTCGCTTTCCATTCTATTCAGAAGCTGTGGTCGTCGCGTACAATATTTAAACCGCTATCTAGAACGATAAAGCGGCACACAAGGAGAGGCTAGAAAGAAAGAAAAGGCCGGGTTTTACTTTCCCTCCGAGCTATTTCGTGCACATTGTTTCACGGTGACTGTGAGCCAGCGGCCACGCGGTGGTCTTTCTCGAGGAAGCATAAAAGTTTTAGAGAGAGAGGAAGAAATATTTAAAATACACGAAAGACATGCGTGGCTTTCGAGCACAAAAAAGTACAAATTCGAGCCAGTGCCACTTCATATTTTGATTCAAAACTTTTTTTCTGCTTTCCCTTTTGCTTGCGTGCTGCGTGGATTTCGTAGAATTCGATCGCTCCGCGCAGGAGCGGGGGGAGCGCAAACCGAAGAGCAGAAACCGCTAGCGCAACGACAAAACCCGATAAAGACCCGGGTTCCAGCCAGCGGCAGAGATAGCGAGGAAATAACAGAAGGAATAAGGGAAGAGCGGTAGTTGAAGGGAGCGGAGTAAATGGGAAAAAAAAGGAAGATTAGTAAAAAGAAAATGCCAATGGAAGGAAGTGGCTCGGTGCCCAGAGAGGGCGCCACCGACGCTAGCGTCAGGTTAGGAGAGACCGCTCGCCCCCGGAGATGCGGAGGGCAGGAAAGGGAGAGCCCGGCGGTTGAGAGGAGGAGGGCGCTTCGCAAGATTAATCGTGGGAAAGTTAGAAAAGCACTTCGCTGGGCCTCGCCTCGCTTGGGGTGTTCCTTTCGTTCACTCCTTCTGCTGACCATGTTTCCATCGCGCGCGCGGTGCGCCCTTTTACTTCGCGTCCCTTTTTCTTTTTATCTTCAGGCTTGGTGTCTGGCGTTCTTCGGTTTATTCCGTTCTTTCATTCTTTCACGTCTTAGACAACTTGCCGCTTTTGCCTAGCTGCTTCACTGGAGCGTTTTTTCTTCTTCTGGCAGTTCGATTTCTTTCTGCTCGGCCGGATAGCGAACGCTTGGGCGAAGAGGAGATGATTTCGGGCTGTCTACTATTTCGTCTCCCTTCTCTGCATTTTCTTTTTCCTATTTTTACTGCGTCATCGGTGTTTCTCGACTTTCTTGCTCGTCGCGCCTTGGCTCGTGGTGCTTGGTCGACGTCGCCAGCGTCACAGAGTTGGCCCGCTCGGCTTTCTTGATTGTATAGCGAGAGGCAGCTAGCGCGGCAGTCTTGGTTGTTGGCGCAGCAGCGCGCAGCTGTGGCGCTCGGTGTGTCAGGGCCGCTAGAAAAATGGCCCTCGACCAGCAAACTTTCCGGCTGCGTGGCTTGGGTGTGTAGGAGACAAAGGGTCTTCCTCGCAAGAAAGTTGGGTCGCGTTTTGGAGGCGCATTGACTCCCTATAGCGAGTGCCGATCGATGCCTCACGCAGTGGTTAGCGCGACAGAGTGGGAAACGATAGTCCCGGTCATTTTACGCGTCTATGAAGGAACGATGGACTAGGTGGAGGTGCTCCGTCGTCTTAAGGCATAATACATAGCGTCAGAGGCGTCAGCTACGAGAAAATCAGGAGCAGCCTCCCCTCTCCTGGCCACTACCTTGATAGGCTCCACTGGCGTAGCCTAGAGAGGGGTTGGGGAATTCAACCCCCCCCCCTCCCCATCCGAAATTTTTCAATTTTCATGTGTATATATACACGAACATACATAAAGCATGGTTTAACACCCCGCCCCCCGGCCCCGAAAAATTTCTGCTTACGCTACTCTTTGCAGCCCTAAGTAGCGTTTGCATTTTGTTCTACAGACGCAGTATAATGCTGAAGTGAACCTTGCACGAACTTCCATATTTTGATAACATAAATGACATATTTATTATTATTTATTTTTTTATCTCACTCTTTATGCACAGGCAGTCCGGCTAAACGCCCTCCCCTGTCGACTCCGGCTGTGTGAACTCCCCCGGTCACCCATGCCCCCATTTCGGGAAATTGAGAAACGTTCGCCTGTATAGTGTTCCTCTAGTAAATGACGCGACCAAGTCACTCCGTACGAGACCGCATTATATGTAACGAATGGTTGTCGTCACGGGTGCCTCTGTCCTCAAATGTTTGCGTTGTGCCAGTTGATACTGAGTAATCGACGCGTCCGAATTCGCCGGACATGGACGACTGAATAAAGGCCAACGTGGGCAGTAATCTAACCAAATGTAACGCGGTCCCTTATCCAATCACCTCAGATGACTCAAGGCGAAAGACATCTTCTTGTTCTCCTTTTAACGCGATAGGATTAAAGAGCTCGTTTCGAAGAAGGCCCCGTGTCGGTGTCGTTGGTTGTGAGCGAGAAATCGAAGTAGATGCAAATAAATAAATAATAAATATCTTTGGTTTCAATGGGCATTGATTGAACCCAGGGGCGCGATTCTCGATGTATCCACCTTGTGGACTTTCCACTTCGGCCTTCAGTTTTTGGCTGGAGCTCGGTGAGCAGACCCCCCCCCCCCCCCACTTGTTTCCGGTCCTTCTTCCGCAACGTCATTTTAACGTCAGGTAGCTTTCACAACTCTCGACGCAAATGAGAGGGACGGAATGCGTTTCATCGCAACGAATGCTGCCCCCAGAGACCCGCTTTTGGAGGTCACATCTCGGAGGTCGCGCATGAGCTCTAATCACGTTAGCCCTTGAAGGTTTAACGCGGCCGCCCTTCTGGTCGTAGCTGGAAGGTCCGTGCTCATTCCCTGCATTGACATCAAACATCTGAACGTGTTCATACGCAAGTTCAGAATAGACAAGTTTGTTTAATTGTCTTGTTACTGTGCATTTGGTGCATTTTCTTTCTGGTCCCGACAAGCCTATGCATTGTTCGATGCCATCAAACTCTCGTTAATTCGGTCATATGTGGCCGCAACCCGATTAATTCGGACGATTCTAGGAACGCACCGAGCGCGAAGCGCTACAATTGTGCGACGCAAGGGAGCGAAAAAAGCGTTCGTTAACCGCAGGAGGCGGCGCACTATCCATCGCCATCCCCCTCAGCGTGAACCCCGATGGTAACTGCGGTAACGACGTTTCGAGTTAATTTAGGGTTAGTGCGTTTCGTGTTAGTTATGACAGGGAGTTTTTGAGCACGGTCATATTGAGCACAAGGTCGCGAGTGGCGAAAATTTTGGCTTTTACACTGCTCTTATGCAAAGTGAGTATATGATTTACGTATTCATCAAGAAAATGAAAGTTTATTGACGTAATAGACATTCGTTTATTGTTTTCTTGATGATTTCGATGATTCGGAATTGGGTTAATTCGTACATATTTTCCGGTCCCGTGAAATCCGAATTAACGAGCGTTTACTGCATCATTCGACTGTATTGATTCTCGCTGTCATGATACTCGCTGTTCGCACTGACAACGCAAGCAGCATATACACAAGCGTTTTAATATCGACTAACCTTCCACTCCACTCACCTCTTTGCCCCTAACCCAATGTTCTGTTTCTTAACCATTTTGTTTTGAGTAGTCAAAACCAAACGTTTTCCCCGGTTAACCACTCTCTGACTTGTCGTTTCCTTCTCTAACCATTTCGTTGAGATAGTAGCAGTAGAGCACATATATGTTAATCACTGCTCGTTTCCGTCATTCTATTACTTTTTATTTTGCCCTTCTCCCCGCATGTGCCTGGGCTGCCGCCGCAGCCACGAACGTTTCGAGGCGCGCCGGGCTGCGGGGACGAGCGAGCCGATGTGTAATCTCTTTCGGAAAGCCATTCGTCATATTCACTCGCAGGGCGACTTTGCATTGCAAATGAGCGCCGCCGCCGTCTCGCCCGTCGCGATCGCAACGCGTGCACCGAGCGGCCTTGCTTGCAGTTCGCTCAGTCTCAGCCGCCCTCCGCATACATGCAGCGGCACTCTTTTGTTTTCGCCCGTGGCCGCCGCTGCACGCACATAGACGCGCCGGGCCGTCGCGCTAACGTGGACACCTCTCCCTTCCCCCTCCCTTTCCCAACATCCCTTGAATTTACTCCCTGTGGGTGCCGCCATGGACTTAATCCCTGCAACTCACTCTTTCAATCTCCCTCTCCCAATATCTCGGTTCCTTCAACAACGCACCGGGTGTTTACTGCTATACGCGAGGCTCGGCTGCAGCAGCAGAGATGAGCGTCCTCGAGTGGCTCGCGATTTATACCCTTATGGAAATGCGCTCGTATTAAACTCGAATTGAGAGCCGCGATGCGCGTGCGCTGGCTGCGCGCCGGCGTTGCGGTGCGAGCTTCTGCATCCTCCCCTCTTGCCCAACGGTGTAGGGCTGGTAGGTGAGTGTGCAATTCACGGCGAGAAGGGCGCGAAGCTTCGACACCCCGTGGTGTTCTGCATCTCACCTTGAACAGCCCCGCGTGGGTACGAGCGCGCTTATTCACTCAAGCCAGCGATAAGACGAGTCGCGCGTCCGCGTAGAAATTTTGCATGCGCCGTCGCGGATGCTGTTTTAACAGCGTATATAATATAAATGGGGGATCCGTCTGCATATTTGTATCGTCTGGTTTTTCTCTATAAGCTTTCTTGTCATGTGGCCATGGTTCGGATAAAAAAAAAGCAAAACAAAAAAAAAAAACAGAAAAAGCTTGCACGTGTTCCTTTTTATCTGTTCTGTTGACTTTTCTTTCGGAACATTTCAAATCTTATGTTCGTGGGGTGCTGTATAAGTCGGAGGTTGAGTATGGTCGTCCGTTTGGCGATTTGAATCATTCGCCATTTCAGAGCGTCAAAATCTAGTCAAAATCACAGGATCACTTAAGCCTAAGACGATTCGCAGGCGAAGGCCACCTTCTCTTAAAGGGACACTAAAGGCAAGTATTAAGTCGACGTTGATTGTTGAAATAGCGGCCCAGAAACCTCGTAGCGCTGCTTTTGTGCCAAGGAAGTGCTTATTTTGAAATAAAATCACGTTTTTAGTGGTCCGCATCGCGTTAGCGCGCTTCAAATCTCCCGCCTGAAAATACGACTCTCATACGTCACTGCTGCCGTGCCCAACGTTGCCCGCTTTTACTGCGCGGCCGCCGACACTAGTAGCAGCCGAGCGGAAGTAGCGGGACCCACGGTAGCAACAACGGTGCTGCGGCAAAGACTTGCTCGGATGGGCACATTCAAAGCCGTCACCAAGCTGCGGTTGGTCTCGTAATCCTCAGTACGAAAGTGCAGCGAGCACACACGCAGAGGTTTTGACTGTTTAGCACACTGGCGCAATGGCATGACACTAAGCCACTTCGAGCGTAAGGGTTCATTCCGCGGCACCCAGTGAAAAGACACACCGGTTTCCTTGCTGCAGCACTGGCGTTATGTACCATTCGGGCATCCGGAAATATCACACGCATGCGGCATTTTGTCGAACTTTCTGTCAGAGCGACTTTCACGAGCGCGCAAAACACGCACGGCAGTACGCGATCCCGAAACTACCACTGAGACGGGCGAGGCACAGTTCGGCGAAAACGGAACTTTTGAATCACGCGCGCCGTTCCCCATGGCAACGCCACGGAGGTTTGTTTTCCATGAATCAAGCGGAAACGAACAAACAGCATTTTATTACGTCTTTTGATGCTTGGAATGTTCTTTTTTTACTGCTGCTAGTTTGATTACTAGTGATTTATTGTAGGCCGACTTCCCTACGTCATCGGGATCACTTCGAAAATGTCCCACTCGTGGCGCTCATCATGTGATACATTTAGCTTAATTTCTCGGTAAGTAGGGCACCGCTGTTGATAATATTGCCGTTTTAGAAGTTGTCATACATTGGGCTTTCACTTTGAAATAAATTGTTATTTGCCTTTAGTGTCCCTTTAAATGCAAAGCATTTCTTAGCGAATCAAAGGCACTTTGAGCGAATCTATCTATCTATCTATCTATCTATCTATCTATCTATCTATCTATCTATCTATCTATCTATCTATCTATCTATCTATCTATCTATCTATCTATCTATCTATCTATCTATCTATCTATCTATCTATCTATCTATCTGTCTGTCTGTCTGTCTGTCTGTCTGTCTGTCTGTCTGTCTGTCTGTCTGTCTGTCTGTCTGTCTGTCTGTCTGTCTTACGCCTACGTGTCGGTGCGTTCGTGGTCGCCTCCTTAGCTCGGTAGACCAAAACTGGCATGTGGGCATGAGGGCATGACTAACATGAATGTCTGATCATGACAGGAATAACGTGGAAATCCTGTCGTGTGCGTGATGAAACCCTTTCCTCCAGTCACGTGTGGCATATACGCGTATGTGAAGGGCCGCGGTACATGGCTATGCGCCACAGGTGATTCACAGTGATTCACAAACGGTGCTTTGCCGGCCGGGGTAATATCATGAGTATGGAAAGGTCACTCTGGCACGGACACTGCATTGACACCGAATGGTTGAAGACGACGACGTTGTTGTTATGGGGCAAAGTCTGGAGCTGCCTTTTGACCTGCATTCCTGTGCAGTGTTAGCTCGAGCAGTGTTAACCGAATAAATACTCCCCGTAACAATATCTGCCCAGGAACAGTGAGAACAGAGACTGGTAATTTAAACGCGTTCAGCCGACGAATGCAAAGAATAGGAATCGAACCCAGACATTCTGCGTGGCAGTCAGCCACAGAGCCAGGTCCTGAAATTGCTTTGGAAAAATAGCCTTTGCAGTAGTAGTATAGTACTAGAAAACTAAGATCCTATGCAGGCGTCATATCGATGCAACGTCAATTGTGTGCGCAGTGCTAACTTACTTTTATAGCAAGGTAATAAACATTGCATATGTGCATGATGGCAAACGCGTGAGGGGGAGACAGAAAATTAGGTGGGCAGATGAGATTAAGAAGTTTGCAGGTATTACGTGGCAGCAGAAAGCACAGGACCGGGTTGATTGGCGGAACATGGGAGAGGCCTTTGCCCTGCAGTGGGCGTAGACAGGCTGATGATGATGATGATGATGTGCATGATTTGTGCTTCCAGTATTCGCTCCGCTTTTATAACACTCGAATAAACATGTGGCTTTTTTTTTTTTTTTTTCAGAAAGAGCCAGATGCAGAAACCGAAACTAGCCTAAATTTCACGGGAGCGTAAAGCGCGCCTAAGTATCTTTAACATCTAAAACAGTTGGAATCAAAATGGGGCAATTCCTGATATTGACGTGAAATAAAAAAGGCAGTTTCTAATAAAACATGAGCTAAATCCTGCATCTTTTCCAATAAAACTGAGCCACATTCATTAAACCCGAGCTGCGTCAACAATCTTGACCAAAACTACGCCCCGCCACGGTGGCCTAGTGGTTATGGCGTTCGACTGGCGACTGGAGGCGGAAATGTCTGAGGCCCGTGTACTTAGATTTAGGTACACGTTAAAGAACCCCAGGTGGTCGAAATTTCCGGAGCCCTCCCCTACGGCGTCTCTCATAATCATATCGTGGTTTTGGGACGTTAAACTCCAGATATTATTATTATTATTATTATTATTATTATTATTATTATTATTATTATTATTATTATTATTATTATTATTATTATTATTATTGTTATTTGACCAAAAGAACCAACGTTCTCATCCAATCTGTTTCATTTGTGTTCTAGTGGCTTTGCTATCGTGTTTACATTCCACAATTAGTTTTTCTAGAGCGAGTTGGAACTTACTTATTGAAGGACATGATTTTGTAGGGCAAAACTCGAATATAAAGAGCAACAGGCCAACTTTCCTACTCTTAGTGTTTCCTTTCGAGTTTAGCGCTACAGTATCATGTCCTTCTTTCCCTCCAAGATGATATGTCGGAAATGGAAGACAACTGAAATGAAGACATTGGGCACCGATTTATTCCTTGAAGAAGAAGTGATCCGAAACGGCGCGGCATAAAACGAGCGAAGAAGAAGAATAAGAAGAGCTGAGGCATTTTTTTTTTAAGGCCTTCAATAGATGTCAAGAACAATAAAAGGCTGGCCACAGTCCAGAATAAGGCGTCTTTTGCCAGGAAGGACCACTCGCTCTTCAAGTCTAGTCATCACCATTACGCCCATGCGACGAAGGACGGCACCGACGGAAACACAAGGATGATGCTAATTTAATCGCAATATAGTGCTCTACCGTACATTCCAGTCGTTTTAGACTTCTTCTACAGGCTAATTCAAGCCCAAATGAAATGTTCCGATCTATAAGAGCCAAATGCAAATTTTACTCTTGAATACCGACGACAGTGGGCTATATAGATTTTAGCCGCAATATATATTTAAGGTATTTAGGGGACAGGAACACACTGGCAAAAAATTGTTGGACCAGGCCCGGCGATATTGTAAGTAGCATGCAAAAAAGTGCGCTCTTGTTAATTTCAGTTAAAGTGCACTTGGCTCCTTAAAAAAAAGAAAAGAAAAAAAAACTCCACACATTACATATGCACTCCTATGGCTCGGCAAGCCACATTCAAGCGTTGTTCGACTCCTGAGGAATACGCTATCGAATTATATCGCCACGCGCGTTCATAAACGTTATTTTGTTGTGTTTGGCTTTCAGCCAATACAACGGTTAGCAACGCTCGGCGCAGACCGCGCCGCAATGCTTGGGAAGCTTCGCGATTGTTTGAGATAATTCCGTTAAGATTACGCGCAGGACGCGAGTTTATTCGAGAGCTTACGCGAGCACCAGCGATAAGGCTGGAAGGTTCGATGACTGCTTTATAAAAGACGACACGCTACGCCGATGATCATATTACCGACGGCCGACGCTCTGTTGGCCGCTACCAGTGTACAGCATGCATGCTTGTACTTTGACTGTTGGTTTCCCGGGCACAAGTTCGCCCCAAATAAAGAGTTTCGTCTCACGCCGACTGCTGCCTTCACTCTATAAGAAAGAATCGAGTATTTGAGGAGTATTTCTGCCACACAACAATAATTGTCATCTGACTCGCTCGCGTTTCCTTTCTTGAAAACCCGGCTCTCGCCACTTTCCTATAAAGACTGCTATGTCACGCTGATAACGCGCGCGACGTTCGTGACCGGGAAGTGCCAGGACCGCGGTGATAACTCGAGGAGAGTACACGAGGTGGATGACGATTATAGTTGTGTGGCAGAAATACTCCCGAAATAATCATTTTTCTTAGAGTGTACTAAAAGCTAAATGTGACGAAAGAAATGCTCGGTTGATGCTTTCACGTTTCGGTGTTTGCTCTGCGCAGAGAACACGTTTTCGCGTAAAGTTAAGACACCCCACCCGCAACAGGTACGGGGTTGCCAAACATGTCGCGACTCCGTAAGCGTTTAGTTTATTGGTACCCACACTACAATTGAAACTGTCCGGTTTTTTACGGTGGTCGTACTCAGAACCCAACGTTGTTCATGCGTGTCGTTTTCCTTATCGCTTTTGTGCCGTTAATGCAGGTTGAGTGCGCACAAACAGCACTCGGGTCAAGAGATAACTGGGGTTGTTTTGTGAATGCGGGCCTTATTTAAGCCCATTGTACATATAGATATGGAAATGTACAGTCGCACTCAATATGAGTTGCAACATGCTGCCCGTGGTCAAAGCGGCGCCAACCCTGCACGATGGTGCCGACATATATAAAACAATTGGCGACGTAAAGCCTGTTTCAACTACTAGTACTTGAAAAACCACTTTCGCGTTTGCCGGCTTGGGGCCACTTCAACCAAGGCCACCATGTTGCAACTCATTTTGAGCGCCACTGTACTCTCTCTGAAGCTTACATACATTTTATGGGCAGCTTACCGCTATCCTATAGTAGAGTACATAGTATATACTCTAAATCTCTCGAATGCTTCTCTTTTAAATGCGTAAGCAGTTCAATACCTTCTCAACGATGAAAGTGTGTGCCCGTCCTTCTACATCACGGAAGACGAATCGCTATAAGAAATAACTGTATAAAACAAAATAAGTTTTCTTGCTGGTGCTGGGTTCGAACCTGTATGGCGGCACGCTAATAAGCAGAGTGCGCTACCCACCGGGTTAAACACCCACGCTTGCAGAATGTGGATATATCTCAACCACGTACGACTGCGTTGTATATACCACTGGTACAAAAGCAATGTTTGAGAGGGACAAAACCCTCTCAAGGACAAAATGTAAAGCCAGAATGGGAGGCTGTATCCATGAGGAGAATCCCGACCTCGCGCAAACTAAAAGCCAAAAGCGAGTTTCCATAGTCGCGGGATGAGCCATTGTGTTGTGTCGTTCCCGACGCTTACGAGAAAGAAAATGAAAGAGGCCATGCCGATGCCGCCCTACAACAACGTTTCAGGGAAGGCCGCAGCCATGCCTGCAATGAAACTCTACGCCTTGACAACTCCCGAAAGAGATTCGGCGGGGAGATTTCTTCTTCCAAAGAAAGTATCGAAATGTTACGTTTAAATCTTACTGGTTCTAATCGTCTGTGATATAAAAAAAGGCCCTTCTTTCTTCCCGCGTGCTTTTCCCGCTTTCATATATGACACGGAGACCCGTCTAGACACGATGCTTCTTTCTTATCGTCTGGAGACACCTTGGAAGCAGGCAGGCGAACTTCCAAAAGAAAAACCGGCAGATCCAACGCATTGTGGTAATCGATGTAATGCGAAGCAGCCAGCAAAGAGCTGCATACATCGTCTTGTATGTCAATGAGGAAAATGCGTGTCATGGTTTTCATGTTAACTCCTATTATTTATGTTCGTCACACAGTAACGTCGCGCAATACCAACTTC
The DNA here is from genome assembly GCF_013339695.2 of Rhipicephalus sanguineus. Classification (NCBI taxonomy): domain Eukaryota; kingdom Metazoa; phylum Arthropoda; class Arachnida; order Ixodida; family Ixodidae; genus Rhipicephalus; species Rhipicephalus sanguineus. The sequence continues at coordinate 142,259,208 of NC_051180.1, read as the reverse complement.
GGGGTCGATGAAGCTAGAGAAACGGCCGCCAGCGCCCCATGAGCGTGGCACGCAAGTCATGCTGTACATGACATGCGTGTCATGATTTTCATGTTAACTCGTGTTTTTATGTTCGTCGCACAGTCACATCGCGCAAAACTAATTCCGGGGTAGATCAAGCTAGAGAAACGGCCGCCAGCACCCTATGAGCGTGGCACGTAAGTCATGCTGTACGTGACATGCGTGTCATGATTTTCATGGTAACTCGTGTTTTTATGTTCGCCACACAGTGACGTCGCGCAATACCAATTTTGTGGTAGAGCAAGCTAGCAAAATGGCCTCCAGCGCTCCATGAGCGTGGCACGTAAGTCATGCTCTACATGACATGCGTGTCATGATTTTCATGTGTTATTTATGTTCGTTACACAGTCACGTCACAAGATACCAATTTTGGTGCATATAAATCTAGCGAAACCGCCGCCAGCGCCCCATGAGCGTGGCACGTAAGTCATGCTGTACGTGACATGCGTGTCATGATTTTCATGGTAACTCGTGTTTTTATGTTCGCCACACAGTGACGTCGCGCAATACCAATTTTGTGGTAGAGCAAGCTAGCAAAATGGCCTCCAGCGCTCCATGAGCGTGGCACGTAAGTCATGCTGTACATGACATGCGTGTCATGATTTTCATGTTAACTCGTGTTATTTATGTTCATCACACAGTCACGTCACAAGATACCAATTTTGGTGCATATAAATCTAGCGATACCGCCGCCAGCGCCCCATGAGCGTGGCACGTAAGTCATGCTGTGCATGACATGCGCGTCATGATTTTCATGTTAACTCGTGTTATTTATGTTCGTTACACAGTCACGTCACAAGATACCAATTTTGGTGCATATAAATCTAGCGATACCGCCGCCAGCGCCCCATGAGCGTGGCACGTAAGTCATGCTGTGCATGACATGCGAGTCATGAGTGTCATGTTAACTCGTGTTATTTATGTTCGTTACACAGTCACGTCACAAGATACCAATGTTGGTGCATATAAATCTAGCGATACCGCCGCCAGCGCCTCATGAGCGTGGCACGTAAGTCATGCTGTGCATGACATGCGAGTCATGATTTTCATGTTAACTCGTGTTATTTATGTTCGTTACACAGTCACGTCGCGCAATACCAATTTCGGGGTAGATCAAGCTAGCGAAGCCGCCGCCAGCGCTGCATGAGCGTGGCACGTAAGTCATGCTGTGCATGACATCCGCGTCGTGATTTTCATGTTAACTCGTGTTATTTATGTTCGTTACACAGTCACGTCGCGCAATACCAATTTCGGGGTAGATCAAGCTAGCGAAGCCGCCGCCAGCGCCGCATGAGCGTGGCACGTAAGTCATGCTGTGCATGACATGCGCGTCATGATTTTCATGTTAACTCGTGTTATTTATGTTCGTTACACAGTCACGTCGCGCAATGCCAATTTCGGGGTAGATCAAGCTAGCGAAACCGCCGCCAGCGCCCCATGAGCGTGGCACGTAAGTCATGCTGTGCATGACATGCGCGTCATGATTTTCATGTTAACTCGTGTTATTTATGTTCGTTACACAGTCACGTCACAAGATACCAATTTTGGTGCATATAAATCTAGCGAAACCGCCGCCAGCGCCCCATGAGCGTGGCACGTAAGTCATGCTGTGCATGACATGCGCGTCATGATTTTCATGTTAACTCGTGTTATTTATGTTCGTTACACAGTCACGTCGCGCAATACCAATTTCGGGGTAGATCAAGCTAGCGAAGCCGCCGCCAGCGCCGCATGAGCGTGGCACGTAAGTCATGCTGTACATGACTTGCGAGTCATGAGTGTCATGTTAACTCGTGTTATTTATGTTCATCACACAGTCACGTCACAAGATACCAATTTTGGTGCATATAAATCTAGCGATACCGCCGCCAGCGCCCCATGAGCGTGGCACGTAAGTCATGCTGTGCATGACATGCGCGTCATGATTTTCATGTTAACTCGTGTTATTTATGTTCGTTACACAGTCACGTCACAAGATACCAATTTTGGTGCATATAAATCTAGCGATACCGCCGCCAGCGTCCCATGAGCGTGGCACGTAAGTCATGCTGTGCATGACATGCGAGTCATGAGTGTCATGTTAACTCGTGTTATTTATGTTCGTTACACAGTCACGTCACAAGATACCAATTTTGGTGCATATAAATCTAGCGAAACCGCCGCCAGCGCCCCATGAGCGTGGCACGTAAGTCATGCTGTGCATGACATGCGCGTCATGATTTTCATGTTAACTCGTGTTATTTATGTTCGTTACACAGTCACGTCGCGCAATACTAGTTTCGGGGTAGATGAAGCTAGCGAAGCCGCCGCCAGCGCCGCATGAGCGTGGCACGTAAGTCATGCTGTACATGACATGCGAGTCATGAGTGTCATGTTAACTCGTGTTATTTATGTTCATCACACATTCACGTCACAAGATACCAATTTTTGTGCATATAAATATAGCGATACCGCCGCCAGCGCCCCATGAGCGTGGCACGTAAGTAATGCGGTGCATGACATGCGATTCATGATTTTCATGTTAACTCGTGTTATTTATGTTCGTTACACAGTCACGTCGCGCAATACCAATTTCGGGGTAGATCAAGCTAGCGAAGCCGCCGCCAGCGCCGCATGAGCGTGGCACGTAAGTCATGCTGTGCATGACATGCGCGTCATGATTTTCATGTTAACTGGTGTTATTTATGTTCGTTACACAGTCACGTCGCGCAATACCAATTTCGGGGTAGATCAAGCTAGCGAAACCGCCGCCAGCGCCCCATGAGCGTGGCACGTAAGTCATGCTGTGCATGACATGCGCGTCATGATTTTCATGTTAACTCGTGTAATTTATGTTCGTTACACAGTCACGTCGCGCAATACCACTTTCGGGGTAGATCAAGCTAGCGAAGCCGCCGCCAGCGCCGCATGAGCGTGGCACGTAAGTCATGCTGTACATGACATGCGAGTCATGAGTGTCATGTTAACTCGTGTTATTTATGTTCATCACACAGTCACGTCAAAGATACCAATTTTGGTGCATATAAATCTAGCGAAACCGCCGCCAGCGCCCCATGAGCGTGGCACGTAAGTCATGCTGTGCATGACATGCGCGTCATGATTTTCATGTTAACTCGTGTTATTTATGTTCGTTACACAGTCACGTCGCGCAATACCAATTTCGGGGTAGATCAAGCTAGCGAAGCCGCCGCCAGCGCCGCATGAGCGTGGCACGTAAGTCATGCTGTACATGACATGCGAGTCATGAGTGTCATGTTAACTCGTGTTATTTATGTTCATCACACAGTCAGGTCACAAGATACCAATTTTGGTGCATATAAATCTAGCGAAACCGCCGCCAGCGCCCCATGAGCGTGGCACGTAAGTCATGCTGTGCATGACATGCGCGTCATGATTTTCATGTTAACTCGTGTTATTTATGTTCGTTACACAGTCACGTCGCGCAATACCAATTTCGGGGTAGATCAAGCTAGCGAAGCCGCCGCCAGCGCCGCATGAGCGTGGCACGTAAGTCATGCTGTACATGACATGCGTGTCATGATTTTCATGTTAACTCGTGTTATTTATGTTCGTTACACAGTCCCGTCACAAGATACCAATTTTGGTGCATATAAATCTAGCGAAACCGCCGCCAGCGCCCCATGAGCGTGGCACGTAAGTCATGCTGTGCATGACATGCGCGTCATGATTTTCATGTTAACTCGTGTTATTTATGTTCGTTACACAGTCACGTCGCGCAATACCAATTTCGGGGTAGATCAAGCTAGCGAAGCCGCCGCCAGCGCCGCGTGAGCGTGGCACGTAAGTCATGCTGTACATGACATGCGAGTCGTGAGTGTCATGTTAACTCGTGTTATTTATGTTCATCACACAGTCACGTCACAAGATACCAATTTTGGTGCATATAAATCTAGCGAAACCGCCTCCAGCGCCCCATGAGCGTGGCACGTAAGTCATGCTGTGCATGACATGCGCGTCATGATTTTCATGTTAACTCGTGTTATTTATGTTCGTTACATAGTCACGTCGCGCAATACCAATTTCGGGGTAGATCATGCTAGCGAAGCCGCCGCCAGCGCCGCATGAGCGTGGCACGTAAGTCATGCTGTACATGACATGCGAGTCATGAGTGTCATGTTAACTCGTGTTATTTATGTTCATTACACAGTCACGTCACGCAATACCAATTTCGGGGTAGATCAAGCTAGCGAAACTGCCGCCAGCGCCCCATGAGCGTGCCACGTAAGTCATGCTGTAAATGACATGCGTGTCATGATTTTCATGTTATCTCGTGTTGTTTATGTTCGTTACATGGTCACGTCGCAAGATACCAATTTTGGTGTATATAAAGCTAGCGAAACGGCCGCCAGCGCACCATGAGCGTGGCACGTAAGTCATGCTGTGCATGACATGTGTGTCATGATTTTCATGTTAACTCGTGTTATTTATGTTCGCCACACAGTCACGTTGGAAGATACCAATTTTGGTTTATATCAAACTAGCGAAACGGCCGCCAGCGCACTATGAGCGTAGCATGTAAATCATGCTGTACATGACATGCGTGTCATTATTTTCATGTTATGACTTGCCATTTATGTTCGTCATACAGTCATGTTACGTCATACCAATTCTGGTGCACATTCGATGAACCAAGCGACCAGGAGAGCACAAAGTCGTAGGCGGCTAGATAGATAGATAGATAGATAGATAGATAGATAGATAGATAGATAGATAGATAGATAGATAGATAGATAGATAGATAGATAGATAGATAGATAGATAGATAGATAGATACGCTCAAAGTCGCAGAAGTTTGCTAAGAAATGCTTCGCATTTAAAAAACACGGTTGATCCCTCCGTCATAGGAATCGGAATAACACGAAAGTAAAGCGTGCCCTTACAGAAGTAACCGAATGCGTACTGTACAAATTGATATAAGAGAGTTTGCACAATGTATATTGATCTCTGGCAGCTAATGGCGCCTTTTGACGTGTATGCACCCACTTTGATGATTGGTGCTACATCTCCATCCCGACGACTAACGTCCATGTTACATGATTACACAAATCCTTCTGGTCTTGTGGTAGCTGTAGCAGTTAACGGTGAAAGCGTAATCAGAGAACGAGGTGTGATAGCCAGAAGAGCGTCGCATATTGGACGCAGAACTTGGTCGCCATCCCGCGGCATGTTAAAATGTGATCGAACACCACAGCCGGACTAGAGGGAAACGCAAAGCGCGTCCTGCCGCCCCGATAGCCCGGCCGCGATTTTAGGGGCGAAGCTCCTTAACACCCGTTCGTCCCTCGTAGTCGTAGTCGTAGTCCGTAACCAGTCTTACGCTTTGACCTCCAAGGTGGTGCCGGTGGGAGATTTTTCCTGTGCGTTGTTGAACAATAAAAAATTCGCAGCGGTAGCTAAAAGCCGACTTCTTCTGTCTCTCATTCCCATTAGCAGCCATTCTTTACCTCCAAGGTAGTGCCTGGTGAGATTTCTCCTGTGCGTGATTAAACAATAAAAATTTTGTTCAAAACGCCGTTGATTGATGAAATAAACCAACGAAAGACGCCAGATGTTTTGTAAAAGCAAAACGGAAGAACGCCTGATGTTTCTAAAGCAAAAGGAAAAGACGCCAGCTGCTTAACGAAAGACGCCAGATGTTTTCTAAAGCAATGGTTTTCTAAACAATGAAAATTCACAGCGTACATGTAAAATTAAAGTGAGCTGCAAGTCGTCATAACTCTTCGAACCTTTAGTATAAACGCGCCCTATCTCACGTCGGTGATGATGTACTGGGCAGAATTCACGGAAGATTCACGGTTTACCTACCGATGAACCTCCGCAGCTTCGCCCACTCATCATCATTCACTCCGTGGATATGCTGTGATTTTTCTCGGGGCGAGCGCGTGAGCATGGAACGCGGTGTTACAGCCAGGTGAGGCAGGCGCGCGTCGCAGAGCTATATGCTGAGCGAGGCCGACGCTTTTACGACGCTTGGGCAAAGGTCGCCACCTCGCGGTGTGTTAAGGAATTGACGAAATTCAACTTCTATTGAAAACGCGCCGAATGCAAACGCGTTGCAGGTGCTAGTCGCGGAGGCCACCGCAATGACGAATTACTTTACCTTACCACTCCCAGATGTCAACACCACCCAGCCGACCGGGAGAGTGGTAGATATAAAAGGCGCGTTCGTAAAGCCTTCAGAGTCTGTGATCGTGGCGCAGTGGCTAGCGTGCCCGGCATCTGTTGCTGCGGACCGAGCGATCGTGGGTTTGATGCCCGTTGACGGTACCTTTTTTTCTTTGCCATCTCATTGTGTATGTTTTTTCGACATCATTTCCGTGACGGAAATACGTCACTGAAGTCTTGGTGGACCCCGGCATAAAACACTTTCGTGTTAAAAAAATTTCTAAACGCATCTGGGAGCGCAGCGCCTTCGAGTTCCTGCGAACAGTGTCCGTTCCATGCATGCATCTGATCATAGACGTCTGCCAGCAGCTTCCATTCAACGTTAAATTGTCATCGCTTCCGGTGAGTTTATAGCGCAAGTGCCGATTTCAGTCCCTGTTTCACAAACGCAGTAGATTGTCTAAAACACTGTGCCATGAAATGACACTTCGAATGACGAGCGTCTCTTTTGTTATGCTGAGGATGATATATATTCGCTGCGTTTGTTGACTTAGCAGTCGGATCATACGATTTTGTAATTTGTACATCTATATGACGTGCGCCATACTTATGACCATCACGTAAGCATCGACGACATCAAAATATGTCTGCACAAAAATTAAATGAAGTACCTAGAAATTCACTCCGCAAGCTCAAATCACCAATTTATGGAGAAAAATTCATATACTTGCGCGCGCAAGTCGTTCTGTCGCGTATGTACAAAACAATGAACCATCACAACCTGAACAAAGAGAGAAAGGAACACAACACGGTAGACGACGTGTATGACATGTCAGGACGGGACGTGTATGTGGTTACAAGAGTCCTAGAAGGAATAAAACAGAATAATAACGTATAGGAGCGACAGAAAAACGAACAACACCCGAACGAACAGCGAAACAAGCAAGCGGACAGCGAGGTTCGCGAGTGTTCGCACAGAAATGTCGATAACGCACAGCCTCAACGAGCTCTGTCTCGTTGCATACGTCCGCGGCCCAATCCGCGGTATAGTCTGCTGTTCCTCTTTTGTTCTCGCCAGAATTCTCGATGGCAGGAGCGCGAGCGCTGGTGCGTGCATGGCCGGTCCGCCCGGCAATGGCGGAGACATTTCAAGAGAACTAGCGAGTGGTGTGCCTCTATCGACTGGACTTCCACGGCTGCACCTACGCCGTATATATAGGCACAGAGCCACTCCACTGCGTGACACATTCATATCAGATTCACTGCCGGTTCCTGGCACGGCTCGAATTTGCGTGCCGCGGGGGGACACTGGCGTTTTTACTCCCGCGTTCTTATAGATTGGCTGCTCCACGCCTGTGCGTGCGCGTGTGTCCACCGGCGAGGTCCCAGCTGTCCCGCCAAACTTAGTCGCTCGCGCTTCGCCCAGACTGTTTACACAGGCGCACGTACTAACGCACATACACGTGTGTGCTGCGCGCGTGGGTGCAGTTGACCAGACGTACATGCGAGCGTGCGAACGCACTTCATTGTTTTGCGAGTGAAGCCATGCAAAGCGTTCTATATCTTTATCTATCGCGAAGGGGCCGCCAACGCTAAGGCCCGACTAATACAAACAGCGGGGGAACGCATTCATCATTCTGTCGGCTCTGTTTAGCGTGAGCGCTTATATAGAGTGCGCCGCTGTCGTAATTTGTTCCGTACTCGCTTGATTGTTTCGGACGCGACTGGAACGAGAATTGTTTCAATTAGACTGAATAGCTTACAGCGCTGAATAAAGACGGCGTGCGTAGAGGGTGGTAGAATTCTGCCGAAATCGACTGCGAATGGCAGATCCATATATTACCGTTTAGTTCGAGACGTCTATATCGACAGCTTTAATGTTTGGTGATACTTCCAGATTATACATATGATGAAGAGACTGCGAAAGAAGCTAATAGGGAACACAGGATCTCCCGTTTCATTGGCCAATCTTGCGCTTGCAAAAAAAGGAAAAGAAAACTAAGCAGTGTAATGTGGCTATTCAAAATCATGGCATGCATGGTACCAAGATTTGTTTGCTTTATCAGAGCAAATAAGCTTCGACTTCGGCTGCGCGTGATGAAACGTGTACTTTAAAACATTGCCCGTGAAAGGCTCACCGTCTAACACTTAGTTCTCCGGCCAATCAAAAACCTTGAATAAAGAACTCAGGAGTTTTTTTTTTTTTTTGCACTGTTTGTAAATTCCACATACGTAAGTACTTATCTTATCGCGCACATAAAATAACGTTTCCTCCTCCATTTCCGTTGAAGTGATCTCTGTGGCTCCTAGTTAATTTTTTTCTTCTAATTAACTAATTTATGCAGAGCACGTGAAATATACATGTCAAGCACTTAAGTAAGTTTTTGGAAAAACTGCAGTCAACATCTACCGCAGCAGGTCATTATATTAACGTTCTAACGCTTACTCATGAGTCCGGTACGTTGGGTTAAAACTGCATTTGATCTACAGTATAATTATCTGGTAGTAGTGCTGAGTGCAACGAACTTGATATCTAACACTCATTCCGAAATGACCTTCGTTGAACTCGCAGGAATCTTTTCGAAGTGCACGCATGGAGTCACGAACACTGCTCGCATCACGTATTCGCAGGGTTCCCTGCAGATTTCTCTTAATATCTATTTTTTAATGAAGCCGCGCAGGTGTGCTTTCCAGTTTCTTAAGCGGAACTCTTCGAGCAGCGGCGATAAACATTGGAACTGGTTCAGTAATTCTGTTCAGCTTTTCCATCGTAGTGAGGGAGAGCCTACTTGCACCTCCATAGCCCGGGGTCACTGACCCTGTCAGATACGTCACGTAAGGGGTTAATGGTAGAACGGTTGCTGCTTGCCACTGGCACGTCGCTGTCGACCATGAATCTGGCGGTAGTGATGCTGTCAAAATAATGAGTCCCACGAAGTGGCACGGCGTAGCTTACTAGCCCCTCATGGGTGGGCCAGCCACTTATTCTGGCAAAATAACGATACTTAAGCAACGACATGCACTCTAAAAAAATGGGGTCCTTTCACTCTCTTTTTATGCACGTGAGAGTCACTTGTGTAGCACTCTCTTTAGAGAGGCCCGTTGACTCTCTTTAGGAGAGTCGTGCATTCACTCTCTTTTGCAAAGTCGTGCCTCCCACAACTCTCCTAACGAGAGTCAACGTGCCTCGCTAAAGAGAGTGCTACACAAGTGACTCTCACATGTATAAAAGGAGAGTCAACGTCCTTAGAATGTCGCAGAACCTTGCCTTTCATTGAAATTGTACGGCGGTGGTTTACCAGGGACGTCATACATGACGTGTCTGCTCAGGTCACGTGAACCGCAGTTTTTGAGGTTAAGATAGTCTCTAATTTAATACCGGTGTCACATAGGCACTTTCGATAGCGATCAGGGCCGATCCGGATCGCACTTCTTGATCGAGATCAACAAGTTAGTCGCTGCTGCACGGTCCAGCCTAATCCGAATCAAGTTTGCCCCAGACGTCAACCCAATGGGGATCATGAAGCCAGATAGCGATGTGCAGATCGCGACCGTCCTTATCCAGATCTAGCCTGATCGCGATTAAAAGGGACCATGTAGCGGCACCTAATCCAGATCGAGCCTGTTCTGGATCGGCCCTGATCGCGATCAAAATAAACCGTGTGACACCGGTATAACATGTGGAGAAACGGATGTTTACTACATTAATAAAGTACCTGTGTGGAACGCTCGACGCCTCAATCGTGCGCAGGTGCACCATCGCACACGTATACAGATCACACACATCATGTGCACTTGCGTGATCAGTGCGGAACACCGGACTTACTTGGAGTCCGTCTCAGCTATTGGCAAGCAAACAATTTTCTTTGCGTGCGAACGTCTTAAGAACGTAAAACCCTTCACAAAACAATCATTTCTGCTTCTCGATACACGGCAGTATTTGGCGACCTGCCCAAAGTGCTGGCAATTGAAACAGCATTGCGGTCGATCCAAGTATTCATCGTTTTGTATCTGGTGATTCCGTCGTAAAACTTCTCCAGGCGTTCTGCATTTAGATCAAACGTGAGACCAACACAGCTGGTGCTGTTTGGTTGCCCCTAAAGTGACGAAGGCTCGGCTCGACGAATGATTCGTATTATACAGCAAGTGCAGCCTGGGATATAAGGTATAGAGGAGCAGCTCTTCATGCAATTACTGTTTTGGGACATTTATAAGAATGTGCGTATTTTTTAAGTTACTGTGTGGAGCATGTGCAGATACATCCTGTACAGCTAATATCTTGCTTTCTGAAGCACGTGAGCTTGCTAATTCTGTCTCTACAATCAAGGACAATTCATCGCGGGCAGCTGAGGGGCTGTTGACTGCTATGCCGTCAGGGTATAACACAATATAACTCACTTACCCAATGTCAGCTCTGTTACATGCAGGAGTAAATAATAAAGGGATATAATAATAATATCTAGGGTTTAACGTCCCAAAACCACGATATGATTATGAGAGACGCCGTAGTGGAGGGCTCCGGAAATTTTGACCACCTGGGGTTTTTTAACGTGCACCTAAATCTAAGTACACGGGCCTCAAACATTTTCGCCGCCATCGAAAATGCAGCCGCCGCGGCCGGGATTCGATCCCGCGACCTAATAAAGGGATATGATGGCGTAGAATGCGTAAGCCATCCTCGTCGACATCTAGATCCGCAAGACTTACCACGTTGAGGTCGCTGATGCTATAGTTACCTGATCCTCGTAATCCCGCACATGTGGGCGCTTGCTGCCAGGCATGATAGTGCAAACCAGCGAGTGCTTTTGATCTGTTGTCATCATTTGGGATGTCGTGATGGAGCCCTCGTTGGGGACGTGTATAGGGCCCTCCTTATCCGAAATTATCGAACATTGTTGAGGATTTGCCTCCTCGTCACACTTAGCATGCCCCCTACTTTCTCTGAATGAATGAATCTCAACCAACCGACCGAGAGACTAATAAACTTTAGTATTTCAACATAGAACCTTCAGTGGCACGTAATATTTGAACCGATAGTGAGTCCGTGGGTATACGCCACAATAAAAAAAAAACTTGACAAAACATGATTAAGCAGAAAGTATGTCAGATACATGATGATTAATTCAAAATGCAAATAAAATGCTCGACGACAGGTCTACCTCTTCCAGCGAACAATGCTTATAACGTGTTCGAGCGCTTCGAGTCATAGTAACAGCATCGCTCTAAAAAAAAAAAAAGAAAAAGCCAATCTTGCGCGGAAAGCGCAGCACAGTGTCAGCAAAAGCTGGAAGATCGCCCTTTCTAGAGCCCGTTGTTAACCCTCTTGGGGCTACTAATACAAGTACACTTGCAAGGTACCCACTACGCCATACATCATAACTTCTCTGAAGTTGGGAAGCACCCCGCGACGCCATTATTCGTCATTCTGCGGAGAAGCGAGGTACCCGCTACACATCTGTAAGCCATTATGTGGACTTCGGTGATGCGATGGCTGATGACGATGAAGAATTATGGCTGAGCCTTTCGTAATGGGTTGGAAGCATTCAGTGACCCACTCATTACACAATTCACATTGTGGGAAGCCTGGTAGCACAATTCGCATTATGAAATGCCCAGTTATTATTTTACTCGTCTACCGCGCTTTATTGCACATGTTAAAGTGGTTCCTTCCCGACAAGAAGCCTGTATAGGGTCTTTTTGCAAAGGAGTGTCTAGCAGCGGCGTGGCTTTTTGAGGGTGGAACTCTTGACAGTGCTCAAGGGACTTTAAAATTGATATCCCTCCAGTAGGACTTACACTATTTATTGTTATTACCTCTGTGTGCTTGTTGGTGTACTCCATGTCTGGAAACATGCAATAAAGCAGAAAAGGCATGGCTCTGTCTAACGGAAATTCTTTCTCGTGAAATTAGGTACTTAGCAATAGACAATGAGGACGGATTACCTTTTGACCTATTCATTATGGTTGGCTTGCACAGTATGTTGAATCTGCCGCGGGAAAACGTTGGCGGGAAACGCCATGCCGCGCACAAGACGCGCGAAGAAGCGGGCGTAAGGCAGGGCTGCTCGAGAGCACGCAATAAAAGAAAGGAAGAAGTGTTCAACCAGGGCAACACGGATGTCGGCCTCTTCTCTGTCGCTACATTATTGGTGCCGAACACCGGGAGAAGGCCGACATCCTACGTACCGTACCGAGGATGGACAAGCTACGTAGGCATCGAGGCGCCCTTCGCGGTGCCACTACCCGACTCCTGTTCGAGGCCAACGAGATCCTCCTGCAAGGCACAGTACCGTCTTCCGCCGACTTGCAGGAACTCATCGACGGGCTTCGCGACAAAGACACAGGTCTTGCCGAACTGGACAAGCAGATCGTGGACGCCCTTGACGGTTAGGAGTTCGACGAGGAAATTATGGGCGCTCTGGAGAACCATGAGAAGATCGTGAAATCCATCAGCAGGCTTCGGTCCGCGATGAACGCGCGTGCAGCGGTTGGTTCTACCGTCACCGAAACCAACCAGCCGAGGCATGCGGGTACAACTAACGGAGCCAGGAGCTCCATGGGAGCTGCCCACTCGGAGGCCATCGACCAAGACCTCGCCGATCACACTAGACCACGAGCACCGGGTTTGCGAGTCGCCTTGCCGAAACTTCAAGTGCCCGTATTCAGCGGCGAGAACCGTGAGTGGCAGGGGTTCTGGGAGCTCTACGAGGCGACCATTCACACGCACCCCGATCTCACCGGTATCGAGAAGTTCAAGTACTTGAAGACATACTTGGCCGGCGCTGCGAAGCGGGCCATTGAAGGAATAAGCCTTACAGAAGCGAACTACAACATCGCCGTCAAGGTGCTCACTAATCGAGACATCGTCGCAAGTAGCAAGGCTGCGTGACCTGTACGAGCAAATACAGTTCAGGACCGGCTGTTTGGAAAGTCTTGGCATGCTGTCTTCAGAGTACGCGGTTGTTTTGCACCGGGTGCTGATGCGCTCATTGCCAGAGGACCTGGCGATCCAGTGCCGAAAGCGCACAAAGACCGGCGCAGACGCCGCGGACTCTGCAGTCCAATCGAGAGACGAGCAAGTCAAGGCAATCTTGAAGTTCCTTCAAGTGGAAGTCGAAAGTAGAGAGGAGAGTCGAGCATCACGCGAGAAGGCCACTTCAGGGAGACCGTCGACGAACCGCAAGGCTGCGGAAACCTCATCACCGCCACATCTACCGTCCGCTCTAGCCCTGACAGCACGGTCATCATCGCCAGGTGCCACTTCAAGGCCTGCACAGACAATATGTCCCCTCTGCGACATCTCAGGCCACTTGACGCAAGATTGCCGGGCCGCGCTATCCGCAGAAGAAAAGCACCAGCGCCTTTCCAGCAATAGCTGCTGCTTCAGGTGCGGGAAGCAAGGGCATATTGCTCGCAGTTGCCGAACCGCAGCCTGGCTTAAGTGCGACCGATGCTCAGGACGCCATATTTCAGCTCTGTGCGATATCTGGGGCCGACGAGGATCCGAGAGTCCACAATCGGCTGGAGCTGAAAACCGAGGCGGTCACACAGCGAGAAAAGCACGTAACAACGGCTCCTGCTAGCAGCACGCGTTCGTCGTCGGTGTTGCTACAAACAGCCACAATGTGGGCATCCGGAAACCGTGGCTGTGTGCCAGTGCGACTGCTGCTTGACACCGGCAGCCAACGAACGTTCATCCGAAAAGACTTGTCGCAGCAGCTTTGCCTGCCTTCCACTGGATATGAAGAGATGGATGTCTATACATTCGGCGGGTCAAAGCACCCACGACATTACCAGTGCCGAAAGGTGAACGTCACGCTCTGTGGACGTATTGAGCCGATCGTCGTCGATGTTGAAGCTCTGGAGGTGCCAGAGGTTTGCACCGTAAAGGGTCCAGCTTTAGAGCCAAACGTCATCAATATGATGCGTGACCGCAATCTGACCTTGGCTGACGAAGTTCAAGGGCACCAACCTCAAGACTCTACAATAAGCGTTTTGATCGGTTCAGACCACTACTGGAGGGTAGTGACCGGACGCGTCGAGCGCTTCACCGACAATCTCTGTGCAGTTGAGACCATATTTGGCTGGGTCATTCGAGGAATATGCGCTAACGTCCACCATCCTTCGACACCGCGTAACATCAGTGCAACTGCCTTGTTCCTGGCTTGTTCTGACGACTGGCGCACTGAAGTCCGACCTGGAGACGTATCAGAGATGTGGCGCTTGCACGCCATCGGTATAACTGACGGACAAGAAGACGACGTCAGCCAGCACCCAGCGCTCGTCCACTTTCGTAGCGCAGTACTCAAGAACGCAGGACCCTACGTAATACCGCTCACGATCAAGACGCAAGGTCTCACGTCTTGTAGTAACCGAAGTGTGGCTGAAACCAGACTCAAGCGTCAGCTTCAGCGGTTCGAACATGACCCAGAAGTTCTGAAGGAGTATCATGCCACCAGCGAGTAGTGCCGTCTGCACCCCTTGGACAGACCGTCTAATACCTGCCTCATCATGCGGTATTCCGACGTGAGCCCGTGCCTACAAAGGTCCGCGCCGTGTTCGATGGCTCATCTCACGAATACGGTGAACCGTCTTTGGACGACATGCTCGATAAAGGCATCGATTGGGAGGAGCCTCTACCACCTGACGTCGAGGACTTGTGGAAGACGGCATCGGAAGATCCTCAGCTTTCTGGCCTTCGCATTCCACGTCGCCTCTCACTGACATCTCAAGACCAGGGAGGCGTGACAGTAGATGACCACCCTGTAACGCAACTCTGCGTGGAACCCGAAGAAGCACGGGCGCTGACACGATCGCACCTCCCAACCAGCAAGCACGTCGAGGGGCTACCAGCAAGAACTTGCGACTGTTGGCATGGTTCCACCATGCAGGACTCGCGAAGGCGTGTGAAACACATGGAGCTTTTCCGACTGTGGAAACAAAGAAGGCTTGCGCCTCGAGCGCTCCGATCGCTGCGAGCCATCGTCGTCGTCGCGACTGCGCGTTTGTGTCTCCGTCAATGTCAATGACGACAGCGTGTCAGCGCTGCAGTGGGAATTCGTCAGAGTGATCGAGGCGTTTCCAGGCAGGGACGGCATCAACAGGTATTTCGAACACGCCCACCCAAACCACCGGCAAGTCCGGCGCACTGCTAGTCGGCTGTACCTCTCGCAAGCAAACGACCGTTGCGCGGCCCCGGGAGGATGTTGAATCTGCCGCGGGAAAACGTTGGCGGGAAACGCCATGCCGCGCACAAGACGCGCGAAGGAGCGGGCGTAAGGCGGGGCTGCTCGAGAGCACGCAATAAAAGAAAGGAAGAAATGTTCAACTAGGGCAACACGGGTGTCGGCCTCTTCTCTGTCGCTACACAGTATATGGCGCTCACGAATGGCTGGATTTTACTGTGACCCGGATAGAAGACCAGCAAGACCAAATTTTCAAGAAAGTATGGCCCGGTTTATCGATGTAGAAAAAACAAAAGAATGTGTTCCTTCATGGTTGGCTAGGGTAGAACCCCTGCTTACTATGAAGGACAATGTTGTTCACGATGTTGTTCATCCAGTGGTTGACGGTAGATGTTTGCTTACATGTCTGTGGTGTCTCGTAACACAATTCTGTTGTACCCGTTTGCGTGACGTACAACCGGAAATAAAGAAAAAAAAGGCACGGCTCTGTGGTAGATACTCGACTGCCACGCAGAAGAACCGGTCTCGAATCCCGTTCTATCCCAGATATTTTTTTCTCATTCCCTTTTTTTTTTCGTTTGATAGCGGTTACGGACACCGGTGGCGCCAAGAACTGCTGCTGTTGTGTTCTCATAACAGATTTCGCTGTAAAGAAGGCAGGGCCGATTTAGCGGCAACTGCAAGAGAAATGCGTTCGAATTGGATAGTGCGGGGAGGAGACGGCAATCGCTTAGCTTCGCGTCGTTTATTTCAAACTTCCCTTTAACCCTTGACGTTACCTCCGATTTCCAACCCGTGTCTTTCGTACTGCCATGAAGGTGGCGCAGCGTGTTTCCGTACCTTGAAGAGCGCAGCAAACGAAACTTCCGCTTGCCGTCACATGGGGTAGAGTCACGTGAAAGGGAAAGGCTTTGGCTGGCGTTGCATAAGTATTCCTGTTTTGTCTTTGTGAATGACTGGCCCGTTCCACTTGGGGGCTAGTCACATATACGTACGTCGTGCTACTTCGCGGTTCTCACTTGCTACGTCTCTACTGCCAGAATTATTTATTTTAATTGAACGGAGAAAGTAGCTTCTCCTGCAGCTACGGCTGCATCACTTGTGTTTCTGATTACTGCACTATATATGCTCCACACAGCCTGCCGTGTTGTCTGTCAACCTTGAGTAGAGCTATAAGATGGGCTAGTTGGTATGGTATGAATAACTTTATAGAGGTCGTGAGGATTCAGTCCAGGACTGATGCGGGTCGCTCCCACGTTGGGACAGAGAGGCCAAGCCCCTCCGCCGCCACACGGGCCCTCTGGAAAGCCTTGACTTGATCCGCCAGCATGTCACTGTGCAGCATCCACTGCCACTACTGTCCACCTTGAGAACCGTCACCGGCCAACGCCGAGTAGCGTCAGAGCATATGATCTAAATCGAGAAAACCCCGACGCTTACTACAATAAACTGAAACCGCGCAGCCCGGACTAAATTTTCTTCATGACGACCGGGTTAGGGCACGTCCGTGTCTGCCGAAGTCTTAATGTAACCGCCTGTGGCCTTTTGTCCGCTCTTCTTCAAAGGTGCTCTAAGTAAACCGAGGCACTTCGCAGAACGTAAAGTCAGCGTTCAAAAAGTCCGAGCAGCAGCGCTCTGTACTGCTGCTCTGATTTCTTCAGCTATGATGGGCTCGTCTAACTCTGAGTTTGGGGTTCCATTGTAACTTTCTTCGTATATGGGCGCATAATGTAAAGTACCCGTAATACTTGCGGCTAAGATCCTTAATGGCGTCTTCTACTGTGCTTTTCCAGGGACTATTACCTTCGCTTTTGGTTTTGTGTGGGTCTATAACTGCCCTGAGAATTCGCCAGATTCGCCATGTTTTGGCTGGGCTCGGGGTCCCCCCAAGACGTCACAGAACCTCTGTTTGTCATTGCCAACTGCTTGGCGTTCTCGTCGGCTTTGAGGATGATCTCTGCCATTCGGAGCTTAAGTCTACTTTTATGCGTCTGTTTCTTTCATCATTTCGTGAGGCTCCTTCTAGCTTCCCACAGGTGGAGTTTGGGTCCGCTTTGGGGGTCTGGCCCCTTGTTGTGATTTTTTTTGTAAATTTCTCTTTATGAAGTTAAGAAAAACGTCACTTCTGCCACCTTTCAAAAAAAAAAAACACAACGCAGCTTCAATGGGGAAAATTGCGGAGGGACACAGGAAAATGTGCAAAGCGATAGAGGAAGAGGGAAAGGGAGCAGCATCCGTGTAGTCCAGGCATAGGTCGGCAAAAATAATGGAGCTCACTCACACTCACTCAAGAAACATATTGTTGCGAATATATTTATAACTTATTTACAGTGTAGGCTAGTCCAACAGTCAAGATGGCGGTTGTTACTTTAAGAACACCGACACGTCGTCTGCCTCTTCTTCGCGCACCTCACCATAGTCATAGCTGCAACCCCGCTACAATATTTTGCTCTGAGGGCTCACTCGGACTCAGACTCACCAAATTTTCCTCGACTCACTTCGACTCAGACTCACTAAACTTTTGCTCAACCGGACTCACTCAGATTCAAACTCACCAAAATATTACTCAGCCGGACTCACTCAGACAGACTCACGGCTTGATCTGAGCCTGAATGAGCCTGAGTGAGTCGACTCATGAGTCCGTTAGCATAAAATCAGCTTTTTCGATCATGGTGTAAATCCTCTTCGACGCCAATATCTCACATAAGCGATGCTCTACGATATTCATTTTGATCTTGTACCTTTAAACACGAGTTATCAGTGGTTTCAATTGACATTATTAGGAAATACGCGACTCACACGAGATAATTTTTTATCATGAACTCGTGAAAGAGTTTGCGGGGTGTGGTCACGGCACCCCCCCCCCCTACTGCGTTGGGGTATGTCTGAATAGACTTGAGTATAAACGGGAGCTGATATAAGGCTAATAGTAATGGCGAAGATGAGCAGATAGGACCATAAGTCGGCAATAAAAAGTGGAGCTCACTGAGACTCACTCAAGATGTGTATTTTGCGCTTAGGGCTTACTCGGACTCAGACTCAGCAATGTTTTCCTCGACTGAACTCACTCGGACTCAGACTCACTAAATTTTTTCTCCATCGGACTCACTCGGACTAAAGATAGCCAAAATATTACTCACCTACACTCATTCAGACTCAGACTCACGGCCCGATCTGAGTCTGAGTGAGTCTGAATGAGTCGACTCATGAGTGAGTTTGCCGACCTATGAGTCCAGTTGATGGGTAAGAGGCCCCTACCACCTGCTATGCAGCCCGGTGTCCATAATTTGTTGTGTTGGCTGGCAGGGAACAGTAGCTCCCTCGGAGCTGCCTCTGGCAGCCCATGGCTGTGAAGTGTGGCGACCAGGGTTGCCGTTGGATAGATCTGGAAAAGAGCCATAACTCAAGCTAAGAACAGCCAAAGTGGCTAGGCCATTTAATTTTGGCGTCAAATTTGTAGGCAAATAGAACAAATGTGATAATATGAGTCGATTTTTTAATTATTGGACAGTAAGTACTATCATTTTGAATAACGAAAACATCTTTTTCTTGATTTCACCCGTCTTGATCTTGCTTTCATACGTCTTCTTTGTAATAGACGCTTAGCCAGTACTGTTTGTATGCCCTTCCTGTATGAGCCTTTGACTTACGGGACAGACAGACAGACAGACAGACAGACAGACAGACAGACAGACAGACAGACAGACAGACAGACAGACAGACAGACAGACAGACAAAGAAACAAACAAATAACACAATATTTTCCCTCTCACTGGCCCTTCAAGCCACAGGTAAGTTGCAAATAAATTAATAAATCCATATAAGTTCAGTACGCCTGCATGTACTTTCTACACGATGGATTGAGCTCTTGCCAAGATAATTTAGGTGAAAAACTCGGAAGGAATAGTAAACGTTGAACCTCTTTTTCCTTGTAGACGGAAATTCATACGGAGTTGTCTAACACCAGTCCAGCTTGAAGCAGCGCATTCTGGTTTAAAATAAACTATGCAGCTTCACTTTGTTGCGGGTATCTTTTTCTCTACTTCACACGAGTACACGCGCTGTGCTACAGCATTAAAACTGGTGCGCAGCGTCAGCATAGTAGGCGGGCCGCGTCAGGAGTGTGCTAGTCGCGACTTTGCTTACACGCTCGCAACTTTTTCGCAGCATGTTTTCAGAGGCGCCGCAGTTTGCGTGCCTCGATGCACACTGCAGCCCGCTGGCGGGGTGAGCAGTGCAGGCGAATGTGCCAACACGTCAGAAAAGCTTGGAAATAATGGTTATTCGTTAGGCCTGCTTGCTGTTTTGTTTGCATATAATAAGAAGAATGGCTAGTAAATGTGCCAAAATAGAAGTTTAATGTAGCCAGAAAGTAGCCATGGCGCCAACCTCAAGCTTCTAACGCCAGACAGCGTCGTAATGTCGCCAGTTTGGCGCAATGTAGCCACCAGCCACCCCGCTGGTGGCCATGGCTTCTTGACGTTGGTTTTGTGCGGAACAGTGATATACAGGAGGTGCTGCAGTATTTCTTATGCCCCACGCTCTGTAGAAGCTGGCGACGGGCTCGTGCCATGTCGGTAGCTCCGGGCGGCTGTCCATACGCCGCGGATCGGGAGGCGGAGCTGCCGGGGCCGTTTACTCTTAGAATGCTCATGGTCTACCAGTAGCGTTGGAAGTTTTCTCATGGTGACGCGATTATTAGGACGTAAGGAGAGCAGCAGTCGCCGCAGAGTTCGCCTCGAGTAGTCCGACTGCATAACTTAGTTCTGTCCTGGTGTGGTGCGCCTCCTTCGCCGGCACGTTTGCCTGTTAGTTCACTTTTCCCAGACCGGGATTCAATGCAGTGGGTTTTCGAGGCCGCTGGCTTAAAACACATGCCATCTTGGTGACCAGGAGAGCTGCACTGAAGCTTGCCCCCTCCGAGTGGCGCAGGGCATCGGTGTAAATTAGTTACTGTATATGCTACCTTTAGGTATAGAGTTGCGCATCCGTCTTCCAAACGCCGCTAGCAACCAAGCGTTGCGGAGAAGCTGACGCTCTGGTCAATTCTTGTATTTCTCGATCGCGCCGCTGCAGCGAACTGGGTTGACACTAGTCATTCACAGTAAAGTTAATCACCGGTCTTCGACACGCACTTGCCAATCGGTGACACAGTAGGCATGTCGCCTGCAGAAACGGAGCGCGTCTTCGCCGCATAGCTGTGGTTGCTAGCCAGACCTATGCGCAACTCTGCTACCTAAAGGTAGCATATACAGTAACTCTAGTGTAAATGGCTTCTCTATATATCTATTTCAACGCTATAGCATCTCAACAGAATTTCTTTGTACATATTAGTACCAAACTTGCAGTACCACACTTTCAGATGTTGCGTTCGGCAATGTTAGCATAGAAGTTATGAAGTAAAGTTACTATCTTGTGATGCCAAATATTTCTGTTGTTGTTGCTCATGTCCCAAATTACGTGTGCAGAACCAATCAGCCGTCCAACCATGACACATGCGAAGGTTTTTCAAAATAACTTATAACAACAGTAGCTTCGCGTGTGCGAACATCGGCAGTACTCTAGTGGCTGAGCGTTACTTCTTACTATCGTAATACGCATAATTAAGCTTGCGCTCAATACGCTACGCCTCATTGTTGTCACATGGTGGACTACATATAGTACTCGAAGTCGTCAACCATTTTTCAAAAATACACATGAGGCCCCTTTCTAATACCACAGAACATCGTGCTATAAATCGTCTCCATTTTCGCTAAACATACAAAAGCTTACTCGAAGGCGAAGGCCATCTTCTTAACGTGGTTTTGCACTGCCTCCAGGATCGGGAGCGTTACAAGCTTTCTGCACTTCATCTGGTGTTGCACTGCCTCCATGACCGGCCCGCCTTTGGCCAAGCGACGATGTGACGGCACATTATGCGACGTCATAGTGACGTCATGATGACGTCACAGAATTTGACGCATGCAATGTCATCCCAGGATGATGATTTTTGCATCACTCGTGTTGACACCGCCAACGGTCATGACAGTTTTCGCGCTTTATGAGACATGTAAGGTTTTCACGTTAAATAAATCAGGGTTTGATCTGCAATCGAACGCAGGCGCTCTGCGTGGTAGTCAAATGTACAACAACAAAGCTATGCCAGTACTTGAAACTGGTTTGGAAAAGACCATATACGGGTGTGATGTCCGGTCAAACCCGACATATACAGGCGTAATGGCCTGACACCATGTGAACACCATGTGGCGTCACACCATGTGAAGGATACCTTACTGCTCTGCTCTCTTATAGTAGAGTACGTGGTACTTTGAATCGTCTATAATTTTTCATTGTGATAAAAATTATAGCCCATCTCACAATCTGGTGGCAGCACTCTGGAGGCTGCGGGGATATCTAGCCAATAGGAAGAGCGCGGTACGAAAGTTCTAAATCGACGTTTGTGTTTGCGTTGTAGTTGCGTCCTTTGACAGCACGGCCGGACTATGCGCTAGCGTTCCGTCTTTCCAGTCCGGCCGTGGGACAGCAACGTTCTCGTGAATATTATGCAATGTTTCCAGGATTTATTCTCAAATTCTCGGAGACGAGGCATGACACGCGATTCCGAAGAAGCAATTGAACTCAATAATGAGAATAAAACATACTTGATAATTTATCCTCAGCATGAGATGACACAAAGCGATAGCCGATTCCACCATTTATTTCTTACTGTCCGAACAGTTACCAATTAGCGAGCGCGAGTTCAATCGAAGCTCGTGGTCGTGTCCCCATGGGCTCTGCCATGTTTCTTCGCCACCACAATTACCGGCATTTGCATACATAATAATTAAAGGCAGATGACGTACATGTGAATCGTGATTAGCGAATCACGTATCACTGTGACGTAGCACGTGCCAAAAAAACGCAGTTGTCTTAACCTTGTCAATTATAGTGCAATTAGAAACAGAACTCCGTTCTGCTGCGCAAGCACCTGGCTTGCTTACACTTCGTAGCTTCCATCCTGCACAACCAGCTTGTGAGATGGAGTATTTATGGACACCTCAGGCGCATTTTTGCCTTCGCCATGATGTTCCCCACATATGTTCTTTAGGACAATTATTCTTTGCAACTTACATATATGTATTTGTTCCAATGCTTTAAGGTGGAATAGCGCATTATGCACCGAGGTAAGCGGCTTCATAAATGGAACCCAGAAATGAAGTTCCGTATGCCTCACAAGCTAAAGCGAAACATCACATGCATGATTCAGTGCATTCGTATTGGTGTGGCATTCGCAAGACGCTATGCCTACTTGATCGGCTGCAGTGACGCAGGTCGCGATTGTGGTCATTCTCAGTTACCAGAAACACTGGAACATATATTTTGCGCCTGTCCAGCGTACGCCCGAAAATGTCCGAAACTATCTCCTCGATTGGGCTATATCATAGTAGACCATTAACCGATGAGGTTGTGTTAGGTCCTTGGCCTGACGTCAGCAGCACAAGTGTGGTTATAAAAACAGTCGTAGCATTCTTACAAGCAACTGTACTGGATGAACGTCTTTAGATTTGCCCCAGCGTAACGAAACTACATTCTCATCTCCCTACCTTACCATCGTCATTTATCACTCTTTCGCTCCCCTGTCCCCCCTCCCCCGTGTAGAGTAGCAGGCCGGAGCAAACTATAGCTCAGGCCGACCTCTCTGCCTTTCTATAAATAAATTCTCTCTCTCTCTCTGCATATATGTAAATACCTATATGCAAGGAACAAAGAAAAAAAATTGCCGTAGCTTGACTATGTCGCGTAAGGCTTGAAACAGCGAAACTGGACGATTCTGAAGTCAATCTGGTTGCTTCTAGGTTGTTGCTAGGCTTTAGCTGGGTTAATCACGACACGGATGTCCAAACCCCAGGACCGAGCGTTCGCACATCTCATAGATCTACGGGCACGTCATCGTTGGCGTAGGGCTTCTCGCAGCCGCCGTGTGCCTTCCCGTTTCCTAGCATGGCAGCTTCGCACAAGCCTGAAGGAAGAGCGGAGCTGGGTGGCCTTCTTTGTACCTCATTATTTATTTCTTTCCTTCTTTCTTTCTTTCTTTCTTCTCTTTTTTTGTTTCTTGTATCTCTATTTCGTATCTGTTTATTTCTATTTCTTCTTTTCTATTTCGTTCTCTTTCTGGCTCTTTTTTTTCTGGATCTTTATTTCACTTTCTTGCCTTTCTTTCTCTGCTTTTTTCTCTCTCTTTGTCTTTATTTCTTTCGATTTTTCTATTTTTATATATATATCCTCTCTCTCTTCCTCTCTCTTTCGTTCTCTTTCTCTGTCTTTCTATCTTTTTATGTCTTTAATCCCATTATTTCTCTCTATTTCTCTCTCTCTCTCTCTCTCTCTTTGTTTCTATAGGTTTCTATCCTTCTCTCTTAGTGAACCAGCGGTGAGTAGCGGGACTAGTCCAATTTCCATGGCACATACCCGTTCATTATGATGACAGTTTTCTGATAGGCCGCACAAATTGCGGTGAGCTTAAACAGCTTCGCTGTTAAAATAGCCCTGAAGAAAATCCAAGCACCGAACCTTTTCTCAGCGGTGCCATGCCTTAGGCAATTCAGCCGCGAGCGCAACAGGCATATGAAAACGGCGTGCTGGATATGCTCCAGCGTCTCTGAGCTGCTTCAGCTGCTTCAACGTCGAAAAGGCTATATGACTAACGGGCCGCGAGATGGCTAAAAAAAAAAATTACAGCATATCCACGGGTGAACGATGAAGAGCTTGGGCGACGCTCCTGAAGCAATCATGGTTACACCGTGAAATGTTCAGTGGTTTCGCCCAACAGTAATCAAAGCGATACGCCGCTTTGATTATGCTTCCTTTTTCTCTTCTTTTTTTTATTTTTTTTCATTTATTTTAGTTTTTATTTTATTATTTTTTATTTTTATTTTTTTTAACTTTTTTTATTTATTTTTTATCTCTATGGGACAGCGCCATCTAGTATATCGTCACCCAACTGCAGTTTACATGCATCTCAATGGGACAGCGCCATCTATTGAATGATACGGGAGGCGCGACGGCGGGGACACGCAGGATGGAGCGACGACCGACCAGGTGACGCTATAAGGAGCTCCGCTCTTAAAAAGCTAGTTTCTATTGAAGCGCTGCTTAGTGGGGCCTTGCGCGCGTTCAACCATGCTTTATGTTCCCAGCCAGGGGAGAAATTGGGTCTACGCGATTCGACCCGACCAATGGGAGGAATCCCTCCCTTCTGGTCTTTCAGTGATCTGGCTGCCTGCTCCTGCTCCCTTCTCAGTCATGCCGAAAAGACACCCAGGGGTGTGTTGATTCGACAGTGGACACTTGACACACCCTACAGAGCACGGGAGAGACCGTGTTCTGCGAACCGGGCCAGACAAAGTGCAATTGCACGGCTATGTTCAACTGTTGGCGCCTTTGAGCCATCTTAAGCAATAACATTTTTGTTTTCCTGTCGTAGACAGAGGTCGTGCACGTTTTCGTTTGAAATTATTTCCATTTATGTGAGAGTTTATTGTACCAATATTTACGATATTGGAGGACTAAAACGTTGTCTTGACAGCCTATTTTTGGCGCCTGAAATGAGCTTTTTTAGTGCCCAAAAGTCCGGCCTCTACTGATAACTTCGTGTACAATGCGTTCTTACCACTCGGTGTGCGTTCAGGCGAGTTCTAGCACGAATGTCAATTCGCTTGCCTCTGCTGCCGCTTTGTTTGGCCCGTGTTTCAGCAGCGCACAAGCCTGAGTAGCCCGGTGGCGCCCGGTGGCGCTGCTTGCGGCTCTGCTTGCGGCGGCGCCTTCGATTTCGTCTGCTTCAACTCATGCGCTATTCCATGCGGCTCTCCACGCTGGTCGTACTGTGCCGCTCGCTGTATTGTTGTTAGGATGTCTCACATGTGCTGCGCTGTGAAAGCGCGCATTTATTGTCTGTTTTTGATGAATCGACGTGGCTTGGATTGCGGCAGCAGTGCTAAAATAAACGCATAGACTGCGATTACGGCAAAACAAGTGTTCTGTAATCGTATAATAAGGCTTCATTTAACCGCTAGCGCGCTGAAAGCGAGTGTTACATTCATTAATGTAGGGTTCCGCGAAAATAAAATAATCCTATAGAAATCACATGTGCCTTCGGTTTTAATTTCTACCGGTACTACAATCGTCATCGGGTCTACCAACCAGTGTTGTGGGCATGTTTCACGCCAACGGAAGAAGACCGAACGCAGATCGAAAAATTCTGTTTTAAAAATTTCTACTTACTTTCCAAAGAAACCGCTGCAAGCTTGGACACTTCAGACGATGCGCTTTCTATTACGGTACAAAACAGAAAAGCGATGAAGGATGGTAGACAGTCCCTTTAAAGGGACACTAAAGGCAAATAACAATTTATGTCGGAGTGAAAGCTCAATGTATGACAAGTTCTAAAACGGCAATATTATCAACAGCAGTGCCCTACTTGCCGAGAAATTAAGCTAAATGTATCACATGATGAGTGCCACGAGTGGGACATTTTCGAAGTGATCCCGATGATATTGAGAGTCTGCCTACAATAAATCACTAGTAATCAAACTAGCAGCAATAAAAAAAGAACCTTCCGTGCATCAAAAGACGTGATAAAATGCTGTTTGTTCGTTTCCGTTTGATTCATGGAAAAAAGAACCTCTTTGGCGTTGCCATCGGGAACGGCGCGCGTGGTTCAAAGGTTCCGTTTTCGCCGAACTGCGCTTCGCCCGGCGCCCTGCTTCGCTCACGCGGTCGCGCCTCAGAGCTAGTTTCGGGATCGCGTACTGACGCGTGTGTTTTGCGCGCTTGTGAAAGTCGCTCTGACAGAAAGTTCGACAAAATGCTGCATGCATGTGATATTGCCGAATGGTGCACAACGCCAGTGCTGCGGCAAGGAAACAGATGTGTCTTTTTACTGGGTGCCGCGGAATAAACCCTCTCGCTGAATTGGAGCTTCTGCAGGACAACTTCTGCAGGACGACGACGCCGTGAGTTCGACCTTTGCTCCTCTTGATAAAGGAAAGTGCAAAAGTGTGTATCGTAACACGCAACGACGCCGGCACTACACTCTAAGCACGGTAACGTTTACTAAAGGTGCACATTTTCACAAATTTGTGTACTTATAAAATAGAAGTTATCTAGTAACCTTTAGTACCCGTTCACAGTATCGAGCGTTCTCGCGTAAAAATAGAGGTTACGTTGTACAGTACACGGTATACTGTTCACACAAAACGGCTTGCAGGAGATTTTATACGGCCACCGCTCTGCGCCTCTTCTTTCCTTCGCTCTTCTTTCTTCGACGCATTCCAGGAGGTTACGCTCATCGCATGCTTGTATCAGCCAGGTGTGCCACAGCAAGGGAAGCGCAGCCTTCCACTCTTTCGCACTTCGTGCTGCCCGTGCCTCGTGTTTTTTCCGTGCTTCCTTCTGCGGTTTTAATACACCGTCTATATACGTACGCTAAGAAATGCGAACCTTTGCGGAAGGTGTCACATGGAACGTGCTTCTCGGAAATCACGCTCTGGCGCATTGTAATAATTCAAGTGCATGACTGCTTATAGAACGTGACAATTGCTGTGACCGAGGCCAAACGCGCCGCCTTCGCTCATTAGAAGAGGCAGCTAACAAAACATTCGAATATTCGAGGCGACTTGGAGTTAGCATGCATTACAGTAATGATGAACCGCGATTATTATTAAAATGTGGTTGACCCGTCAATATCAATGAAGACCAGAGGTTTTATAATAGTACCATGATATACGTGTCAGGCAATCCTCTCTTGGTCCAACTTCTATGCAGTTTAAGCATAGGTTGGCGTGATTATAACACTTAACTATTTTTCTGCTGCTCGTGCACTTTCATTGACAGTGTTATTCGTGCTTATCAAACTATAAATATCAAACTTATCAAACTATATATACCAGCCGTCTATTTGTTACAGGGCTATTTGCGATCTTGTTCACCTTCAAATGTGGGATCAGCAATGGAAACGTGGATACTGACAAAATGTGAGGTTGACAAAGCAGGGAAGCTGCTGAAGGCGTAAAGAAGTGCGCGGAGAATTAACACTGCTCCTCACGGCGTAGAGCATATTCAAAATTGATATACAAACCGTTCGCCATACGCCATGTTTAGTCAGTTTTACGTACTTCTCGCAAAACCCAAAGAAATGTCTGAAATCATCGCTTAATAAGTAGCTGGCTGGTACATATGTGCATATTATATACGAATGCTGAATGATATAAAGACGCACTAAAAGTAACTGTATGCATACGCAAAAATAAAATAATACCAAGAGCGCATAACAAGAGCCGCAAGGCGGTTTCCTCGAGAGATGCAAATTGTAATGCTTAAACATCTACTTAATTGGATCAAGAGAGGATACTTGTCTGATACACATGGCACAAATCATGATTAGGAATATCTGCCAATCACCTGCTCTTTTCAATTATCGTTTTAGTGGCAGACCACATTTGAACAACACGATGCTTGTGGGCGAAGGTGTGACGTTATGATGCATGCAAGCTCTAAGCCAATTCCAAAGGAAATTGTTTTGTGCTTTTCCTTGCGATGAGGGAAGCGTACATCTCTTGCCACGGACACCGCAACTGTCGTGCTCTAAGCAGACGTGTACCAGAATTATTCCAAAGCTCCAGCGTGTGTATTCAGGACAGGGCAGGCCATATCACACCGCCGTGAAAGTTCTCATTACTCTGTGTACATATTTGTACGCTGCATAATAAAGCCGCAGAAAGAAGTACAAAAGATTAGGCATGCACAGAACGAAGCCCTAAAGGAAGAGCCTCGCTTCTGTAGCTAGACGACACTTGGCTGGGCCGATCATGCGCGTAGCGAGTGGTCCGAAATGTGTCGCAGGAAGAAGATCGAAAGAAAAAAGAGGCACATACCCTTTGTTAGGCGACACCTGGGTCGGTGGGCCACGGGTATAGAGCGGTCATACTGAGTGGTGCCCCCTGGAAATAATACGTGATCAGCGTCGTGCTACTTCTTAAGTACACTAATGTGTGCGGCATACCATAACTTCTGGTAATTTGCACATAAGCAGGACAGCTGAAACCCAGAGGGCAGCCAAAAAAATTGGCCGCGTATCTGCGTGCTTCGCTGCAAATGTCGTGTAAAGACGATAGAAGAGGCGCTGTGTGAGATATGGACGCCATCTGGCAATTCGTCGGGAAACATGAGTGCTGTGTTGCGTGTTGGTAGTCCCGGCGCAGCAGCAGGCGAAGACCGGCGGTGACCAACGCGACCGGCGGGGACGCCATCCAGCCCGACCACGCGGTTTGGCGCGAAGCGCTGAAGCAGAAGAAACGTCCGCACTCATCGAGTACTCTCCACACACTCTTTTATTTACACGTCGCCTGGGTAAAACAGGAACGCCAGAGCGGTGCCCACAACCGGCAGCCTGAACGCCGCCCACAACGCTGCTTTTTCATTTGTTAAATATTTTTTTCACCTTCTTGGCCTTCTCAAAACTGAAGTTTTTCAACACCAACCCATGGCATTCGCACAGTGCAATACAGAACCGAAACCGAAACACAACAATGAGCTCGTGCGAAGGGCACAGAGGAAGGCAAATTTCAGCGCAGTCGCATTTTCAGCTTTGTTGAAACAGCGCTCACTAGACGACGACGAAGTAAAAGAAGGCACAGTACAGGCGCTGCCTGTCCGGTGCCTTCTTTTACTTCGTCGTCGTCTAGTGAGCGCTGTTTCAACAAAGATGAACGCATACCAACTCGCTCGAGCTTGCATTCTTATGCATTTTCAGCGCAGCTTAAGAAACTAGGGTCCTTAAAATTACGTATGTATGCATTTTCTATTAAAGGAACACGCCACCTAATACTTACCTAGTGATGTTGCACCTCATATATGCATGATATTTACTTTTTGATCGACAACGTTCACAGGTATGAACAGCCGTACCAGTTCAAGACGGCTGGCCCTTGGGCAAGTGGTTCAACTTTGGCCGAGTGGTTGAATCGAGGGACGTGCCGACAAACAGAAAGACAGACCAAAATTTCTCCGTTTAAGTATGCCACGAAAGACTATCGTCTTTAAAAGAGGGTGATTGTCAGTCCTTTACTTTTGTTGCTCGGGTTGTGCGTGCTCCCAAGAAAATTTCTGAAGAAAAAAAAACATGCACCATTCGAAAAGAATTCATATTTCATTGCTTTATACATCCAAAGCAGAATACATCAAAGTTTATTAATTTATAGCTTCAGGGACTTGTCTAGCTGATAGAAGACCGCAGGTATTCAAAGCGTTTCTCCTTGTTTTCGCCTGTGGTTGGTACAAATTTACAAGAGCAGGTGGTCAGGATCTGCAGTCAAACCCTCTCTTGCTGCACGCGCCATCATGTTTCATCAGTCAATATGTCAGCTGCTGATTCCGCAATCTCCTCGCTGGACAGTCGATCCTAAAAGGAGAGGACCGTTATTTTACACTATTCCAACGGTTACTGCCACTTTGCACACAACTGCCGATAACATGTTATGTGAGACACATACTCCACCCCCCCCCCCCCAAAAAAAAAAAGAAAGGGTGTTACTTGACCACTACATAAGCGTTCCTCAAATCTACTATCCTGTGCAATACGTTTATCGGAAAACAAAAATCTTATTTGAAAACGCACGTTAATACCAAACGCAATTTACATCTGTTTAGCACAAGAGTCAGCAATACAATAATGTAAGTGACAGTTTAGTAGCAGAAACACGACAGCAGGTGATTAGAAACAGAAACATTACAATTTACATTTTTCAGTGACCATACTTGGCATTTCACGTGGAGCTTGAATATACTCGTTTTCCTCAAGGGGCATATTCCACTTGACAGTTCATAACCTCGGCTGCACCGAACGTAAGGCATACCGGCGTCTGGAAGTTTCCAAGCTGCCTGATAGGAGATCATCCCAGCATGCCTTGCGCGGGATGTATGCTGTAAACAGTTCCAACGCAACACATTTAATCTGGCGGGAAAAATCATTTGTGTTGTCTACGTACCTTTAAACATTCCGGCTTTGATAGTTAAATCACATGTATACTGATTCATTTTTTCTAACCACAATGACACGTTGCTTGCACCCTAGAACAGAACGAGAAAACAAAAAAAAGTTATCTCAGTGCCAGAGAACAAACTTTTATCGCCAAGGAACTAAGGACATCAAAAGACATACCAACCACACTGACCATGTCTCCCTTTGAACTCCTACGTTGCACGATTGCTGGCATTCGTGCTGTCTGAAAAATCGTTAAGCCACAGCGTATCGCTTATCGCGTAACATATTCTCAGCTGCCCCGTTTCGATAGCGACGCATTTAGACGTAATCGAGCGACGCAGAGCAAATACTGCCGGCAACAATGCGTAAAAGCATGACAATTTATTTTTGTGACTCGACCGAACTCTTACAGCAGCGTAAGCATGAGCATGAATTATCTGAATTTTGAATGCCGTACATTGTGATCTGTATGAGTGCAACTATGGAATGAGGATGACTTCAGCATATATTTGTGGTAAGGTTTCAAGTTAGTTCAAGACGCAGAAGTTTGAAGTCTGACGGAAGCCCGTCTGGTTGGGTTGATACGTGGTGACGTTGAAAACCTGAGGCACTGAGCCGACTAAAGCAAAAAGCACACACACACACATACACACACACACGCACACACACGCACGCGCGAGCGCACACACACACGCGCGCGCACACACGCGAGCACACGCACGCGCGAGCGCGCACACACACACGCGTGCACACACGCGAGCACACACGCACGCGCGAGCGCACACACACACACAAGCGCGCGCACGAGCGCACATGCGAGCAAACACACGCGCACGAGCACACACGCGGGCGCGCACACACACGCACGCACGCACGCGCGAGCAAACACACACACACACGCGCGAGCAAACACACACACACACGCGCGAGCAAACACACACACACGCGCGCGAGCACACACACACACGCGCGCACGAGCACACACGCGAGCAAACACACGCGCACGAGCACACACGCGCGCACACGCACACACACGCGCACGAGCACACACGCGAGCAAACACACGCGCACACACACACGCGCGCTCGCGCGAGCACACACACGCACGCACGCGCGAGCACATACACACACGCGAGCACACACACACACGCGCACGAACACACACGCGAGCAAACACACGCGCGCACACGCACACACGCACGCGCGAGCACACACACACGCGCACGAGCACACACACACACACACACACACACACACACACACGCACACACACACACACACACACACGTACGCACGCACGCACACACACGGAGTGGTCGGTATCAAAAGCGACTCGAGATAAAGACGTCGTGACAGTCATTTCTCTCTACCGCGAGCACGTGCCTTCCCCCAGTCGATTGCATGTCCCCTGAAACGTGCTCAGCCAAAGCACTGGATTTAACCATTTATTTTTTCACGTCATAAATGTCCTTTTGTGTGTGTGTATTAAATGTTTACTTCGGTCGGCGCAGGGCCTCGGGTTCGCTACATTCAGCTACACACGGAAGGATGCTGTGATTTCCTTTAAGACACTTAAAACTACACTTAAAACGCACTCTTAACGCCATTTCACTGTCTTTCGGGTACTTAAAGCTTTATTCATTTCGGTAGCGCAAGACAATTAAAGACAAGAGAGGACACGTAGACAGGACGGGCGCTAGACATCAACTGACTTTACTGCAAGGAAACACACAAAAACCCGTTGCACAGGCGCGACGCGCTACATCACTGTACGAGGTTCTTTTTTTTTTTTCTTTTAATGTGTCTAATTTTCTTTGCGCTACCGAAATGAACACCAGTGATCAGAACCAAGTGGCCCGCATTACCGCCTTAAACCCTCACTCGTCCACCTAAAACAACCGCAGCAGAGTTTGAAGCATGGCGAAAAGTTGAATTAGCCGACACGTTGCGTATAGACGCCACGAAATATCATGTACCGGTGACAAGGACATGACAAACAGCCCAGACTGCCATTTACATCAGGAGCGAGTTACTGCGCACGCAGAGCTCGTCTGGGCAAAGCTGGTCTGAGGCACTTTGTTTATGCCGCCTACAGTATTTCACACCATGATTGCAGCCTTCATCGAGCGTGTTGAAGGTACCAAGACGGCGACAGCAAGAAGGGTTAAACTTCTGTCCTTCATCTCTTCTCACATAAACGTGTATGATAACGAATGATCTTAGTCGGATGTTTGATAATATACGCCCAAACACTCATCTTGTAATGTCTAACGCAGAGCAAATACTGCCAATAACAATGCATTACATAAAAGTATGACACGATTTATTTAAAACATAAAATTATGACACGATCACATAAAAGTATGACACGACCTATCTCGTACAGTAGCGTAAGCATGAGCATGAATTCAGGTAAACACGCGACATAAGTACATATACACAAGCACATAACGTACTGAAGAGGGAATATTGCTTACCTGCAAATCACATTTACTACTGTCTTCAGGCAAGGTAACAACGGATGCAACCCGCTCGACAATTGCCAGTCTCGGGCAAGCGAAGAATCAGCAATGCAGCTCATCGCAACGGCCGCGCAGCCCACTGAACGTGCCCGTTGCAATGCCTCGTGGCTTATTTGCGGCGGATCGCGCACGTTAATGACTGTCCCTGCGTGCTGTATCACTAGTTACACGCCACTCACGTACACAACACGATTAAACCAAGCACGTCAACAAAGCGCGGAGCGTAAAATCTGTTTATATCGATGAAACAAAGAGCAGCACTGCACAAACGCGACTTCAACAACCGCACAAACGGCCTCGCATTTGAATTGTTTGAATGCTCTTCCCGGCATACACCTCAAGCTGTGCAAAGCCTAGGAGAGATGACGCCGTCCCTGGTTCGATAACGTTGAAGCGGCGCCTCGAGGACGCCACATTTGTTACTCACTGCGAGCTCATACATCTCTCTACGCGGCCTCTCTACTGGAGCGGCCGTCCCACGTTGTTTTGTGAACTCAACGGCACCTTTTTCTCCCGTGTTGGCGAATTGATGACGGTTAAGCGTTTTTCGTGCTATGTTGCCCGTGACGTTTCCTGCACTTTACGATCCGTTAATTATAACGCGA
Organism: Rhipicephalus sanguineus; assembly: GCF_013339695.2. NCBI lineage: Eukaryota > Metazoa > Arthropoda > Arachnida > Ixodida > Ixodidae > Rhipicephalus > Rhipicephalus sanguineus. Next base: position 142,225,691 of record NC_051180.1, on the reverse strand, counting down.
AAAAAAAAATACCTACACAACACGACAGCGAAATTCAAATAAATTGTTGCGAGTCTCGGAAAAATATTTTTCTCGCCCCATGGGATGGTTCTTCGATCGCATCGTCCGTTTAATTTGTTCGGTTGTCGTGTGCTCACAGTACTTTATCTTGTCGCCATATGCGAAGCTTCCCGGAGGCAAATTGATTACTTCTGCGGCTTAAAAGCAAAATAGATATAAGAGTTACATAATAAGTTGTTTAGCAGAAACATTTGACCAACATATGATAGTTTTTCATTCTTGTGCTTCTGCCGATGTCTGTGCAGATTATGTCACTTCATAAATTACGGGTTTTGGAAGCGGGCTCACCTTATTGAACTCCAGTTTTAGTTCATACCCCACCATCGCTTGGCTCAGTACGCCGCAATGTCAAATCGCTGCTTCTGTGATTTGCTTTTCTGCTGTCAAGACCCGTTCTGTGTGTACATCATCTGCTGTTCAATTGATAAAGCCAGCCTTGAACAAGACAGATCGCGATGTGACACATTGATCAATAAACTTCCACTCCATAGTGTAGGTCCCCTGACGGATGAGTCATTGCGCTTTATAAGTTACAATCTAAAGGTTACAATGCTCATCGCGGTGCTTTAGCTTTTAACTTGGCACGCTGCTGTCGATGTAACCTTTATGAGAGAGGGAAATGAAGAAAACACAAAGATAAAATTGCTGTAACAGCCACGTAACATGTCTTTTTATGCTGTCGTAAACGTTACCGTGATTAGAGTGTACGAGCCTTCAGCAGCATACCGCGTTCATCGGGGCTCAAGTCGCTGAATTGGAGCACAGCGTCGCGAGCGAATGTCTCGTTGTCAAGTTCTCCGTCCACATCCATTGCGGCGACTGCGGCAAGCTTCGATGGCTTCGATAGCCGTTGTTGCTGCTGTGGGTCCCGCTACTTTCGCTCTGCTGCTACTAGTGTCGGCGGCCGCGCAGTAAAGGCGGGCAACGTTGGGCAAGGCAGCAGTGACGTATGAAAGTCGGATTTCAAGCGGGTGATTTGAAGTGCGCTTACGCGATGCGGACCACTAAAACGTGATTTTATTTCAAAATAAGCACTTCCTTGGCATAAAAGTAGCACTACGATGTATCTGGACCGCTATTTCAACAATCGACGCCCACTTAATATTTGCCTTTAGTGTCCCTTTAAGGTAGAAGCGTCAGATGCCTCACCAAACGCCAAAATTGACCGTCGGTGTTGGCGTCCCCTGGCGTGGCATCAATAAGACCGATGCAATAAACCATCATCGTGTGATGACGTCGTCATATGAGATCCTCACATGACATGCCCGCTTGGTCAGAGGTGGGCCGATTACGGAGGCAGCTCAAAACCACGGTAGGTGCAGAAAGCTTTCAGAGGGTGCATACGGCAGGGTTAATACATCGACTGAGAAGAAAAATAAGATGGCTTTTACCTTCTAGTCGTCTTAGGCGAATGCACAAGACGACTCGAAGGTAGTTTTTATTTGTTTCTTTGTGACGATAATTGTCTTACGTTACAGAGGGATAGACGGACAGATTTCTCGTTGCTTAGGCATAAAAATGCTTACGCATTTAGAAGCGGTGTTCCCGTGACTCGCCTTATTAACGTCTGGGGATGTGAAGCCCATACAAAAAAACCGTGAAAGCGTGATGACTATGCATGTGTGTGATGATAATCAAAGCAAATTGGATGAGTAGTGAGACAATTAGCGAAAATTATTTATGTAATGATGATAATGATAAAATCAAGATATGTCAGAGCTGAGCTAATCAGTGATAGTTACTTTCGTAATAGCTAATTGACGAACGTCGATATAAAGTGTACGGCAGGATGACCACAACGAATAGCTTTCGCCTTCGAGTCGCCTTAGGCGAATGCATTAGGGACTTTTGAGCTTTTAAATACGTAAGCATTTCGATGCCTTCTCAATGAGAAAAGATTTCGTCAGTCCGTTTGTCCCTCCGTCACGTTAGAATCACCATAAAGAAATAAGTAAAACCAAAGAAGTTTCCTTGGCGATGCAGGGTTTGAATCCTGGCCCCCGCGCTGCGCATAGAGAGCTTGGGGCCGGGGCCCCAAAGCAGCTGACGTATACGCAAGCCCTTGCGTTCCTTTGTATTCCCCTAGGGTGCGACTGAGAGTACGAAGGAACTCACGAGTGGGCATATATATGCAAGCGCCTTGGGGTACCCAGCGCTAAAACTCTCTATTCCTTTATGAACCAGTGGGTTACACACCCACGCTTGCATATTGTGAATAAAATTCACAGGGTCTATTATCGCACGCTAACACTACACTGTAAAAACAGACCGTTATTTTTACACCCAATATAGCGTAAAAAAGGCGGTGTCGCCATCGTAAACGTAAACTACAGTATTCTCACCGTATACCATTCCGCGCGCATGCGCATTGGCCTTTAGGAGAGAAGAATGGTAAGAGTAAAGGGGAGGAGTGGCGTCATGCGCTCGCCTTTCCTTTCCCGCCGCTCATGTACGTGCGTGGAGGCTGCGACGAATGCTTGGCGCGCCGGCGCACCTTGTGTTACGGTCGACGCGAGAAACCGGGCATGCGCAGAGCGGCGCAGATTCGGCAAGGAACAGACGGCTCGGCGCCCGATGCGTCACCAGTCTCGCCATTTTTGAAGGCTCTGCAATCGGTGCTGATATGGAAGCAGTTGGGCCAGGTTTTGTTCACCCGCTGCAGGTACGTCGCATTCTTTTATCAAACCTTAAAGGGGTCATGAACCACTTTTCCAAGTAATGATCTAATGACCTCAGTATCGGAATGTACTGCTTCCCGAATCTATTGCCGCAAAAATTTCTCGAATCCGTCAAGAATCAGCGGAGTTACGGGGGTTTGGCGCACGCTCCCAGCGCTTTCTCTCTTTTCTCGTGCCGATGAGCGCACTGGAAGCTAGACAGGGAGGGATGGCATGGGGGAAAGAAGTTACGTCAGCGCGCGTCATGAAACGCGATCGCTCTCCCGCTGTGATTCGCTTGCGCGAGTGCGGCTACCGTGTACTGAGGAGTGCGGCGCCGGCAAGTGGCGGCACCCCGCAGCAAGAAGCGCATCTGATCCGAACGCCGCTCTCGATTTACGTCGGCTTTCGGCCAATAAGCATGCTATGTCTCTTGCGACGTAAACTGACAGATCCGCGACGTAAACGGAGAGACGCCCCGCCCACCGACGAGAGTGAGAACCGGCCTCTGTTTGAAAAGAGGGTGCCCGGGGAAACGGCAACTTCGCGCTCCGCTTGTGGCCATTACGCGGCGCGCACGACTGTAATATTTGGCAGAGCAGTTCATAGCCGTGTCAGCTTTCCGCAGGTTGTGTTTTTTCAACAAGCCCAAGGAGTGCTTCATTACCCCTTTAATCGCGCAGTGACGCGTGCGTATGATATGTGTGCTGTGGAAGTATCAGAAAGCCATTTCGTTTCACTGGGCTGGATTTTGTGCACTTGCTCGCATTACTTTCTTGAATATACGTCTTGTTTTGTGTTTGCACCGCATGCACTGCTGTATACTTCGCCTTGCATGGGTACGCACCGACCAAGTGCGCGATTATTTTTGTTGTAAGTGCCAATGCAAGACAGCATGAATGTGAACCTTCGAGAGTTACAGTTATAAGGTGGCGTTTGTCCAGAAGCGGTACCACTTGTACCGGCCACACACAGCACGCCGTCAATATTCGCTACATTCAACTGGTATGTAGTTATTTTCAACGGCGCGCTGCGTGCCAGCAGTGTAAAGCGGTTTGAAATTCGCACTCGTGCGCACTTTTGGTGCGCTGCAGTTTCGAGTTCGCGCTGTTTCCATCACGAAAAGCAGCCTGAAACGGTACTAGTTGCGGAAGCACTTTTTTCTTCGTTAGAGTGCTGTAATATTTGTTGCTTCATGCTGTATAGATATATTTAATAGCTATTTGTGTATCAGCAGCTTAAGGAGGATTGAGTTTCTATGTGGGCGCGCTTTTGCTGCGCTACGGTTTCGAGTTCTGAACTTTCTTGCTTTGCGTTGACTTTCCGAGGCTGCAGTGAAAGAGCTCAGAAGGTGTCTTTCGCTTAGTACATATTCTGTTAACTGCGGCATTAGCGACGTTTCTTTTTTATTGCAGGTTTCATGTACGCTTTTTAATGTTACAGCTCGCAGGGTGACTTTTCCGAACTGCATGCCCGTATGCCTAACTGTTGGATGCGTGTCGACTGGTTGAAATGTTTGTTGAAGTCATGCAGAGCAAGTTAGATGGTTGCAACTGTAATCTGTGACTTGAATAATTCAGTGGGTTTGTATTTAACCTACATTATCAAAATACATTTGTATTTCAGCACTGGAAGGTTGTATAGTTGCAAAAGGTGCACCTCCTCTGTTAGCACAGTAAGCAGAGGAATATACGTTGCGTTTCTTCAAAGTTACAAAATGTGACGAAAATTTATGAAATAAAAACTGATCTTATTTGAGGCCACTTAGCATCATTTTGTTGCAGTTGCATCAGCATATCATACAGGAGCTGTGTCAGTACGCACAATTCATTAACACTAGTTTCATTTTTTTCTGCATTTAATCGCACATACATGCTGCAATGAAAAATAGAACTGCTTCAACTATTAAGAATGCCATTTCATTGTCAGTGCTCTTAAACCTAGGTGGTGACCTGTGGAACCCAGAGGAGTACCTTCTTGCTGATCGCCACGTGTTGGGAGCGGCTAGAGAACGTCACTACAGTATTCTGCATGTTATTCACCAGTTATTTTTTCTTTCATGCCTGTTATGCTGAAAGATTGTAGTCTACTCTGGAATTTGTTCAAAGGTGTGTATTTAAATCATTCTGGAGAGCATTTTCTTCTCCTTTTTGTAGAAAAAAAGCTGCTAACGTAAGCATTGCTTCTTTAATGTTGGTGTCAAGGGATCTGCAAAGATGGTGTCTCGTCCTTTGACGCTCCCAGTTATCATCTTCTTTCCAGACTGCAGATGAGGCATATGTCAAATATCTATTGTGACTGTGCCCCAAGCTAAGTTCCCCTTGAAAAAATGGGAAAATTGCAATTAGCAAAAGTGTCAGATATAGAGCGACTACCTATGCAGTGGTATTCTCTGTATACTTACAGCAGGGATCAGAGAAATGGAATTGGAGAGTTTTTAAACAAAAATTTATAGTGAAGCTTTGAGCGATTTGAAATTTTGTGATGATAACGTTTTATTATTTGAATCACGAGGCAACTTCAGAGGATGATGGAGAAACAAAAAGGTGAAGCACTAGGGTGGTCCTAACATGGAGTTGGAAGAAAACCTAATATTCAACTGGTAAGGAATAGATCAGCTAACGCTAAGACATGACAGAATAGAACTGATAAATAAATTTATTTGCTTTAGCCATGAAGTTACCATTTACTAAGCCAATAAGTGTGAAATAATGAAGAAGCTAAGAATCGTGTGAAATACACTTCGCTGGTACTCATAGTCGCGGCTTTCCAGTATCTGTCAGGACGAAAGCTTGCAAAAGCTATATCTTACCACTATTCAACTATATAGGACAAGATAATAGATGCATTCGAGATTAGATGAAACATTAACATGAAAGGGCCGGAAGAGAACTGAATAAACTTTGAAGTAAATGCTAGCAACGATATAGTCGCTGAAAGCAAGAAAAATATGTGAATGGGCAGTGCATTAAGTGTAAAAAATAAACAGATCGTCACTTTGGATGAAGGTGTGGATTCGAAGCAACAGCAAGTGTTGTAGTGGAGACATAAAGGATACGGGAAGCTGAAATTATGAAATCTAGAGTGCTGAGGCTGGTGCAGCTACTTGGTAACAGTTCATAGAAGGAAAGTTGGAGATGCCTTGTTTCAGAGCGGACATCTTAAGGCTGATGTTAGAAGTAAAACACAGATTTTCATCTTAACACAGCGCACACACACGAACACAGAAGAATAAGGAAACGACGACACGAGCACTGTGTCGCTCGTGTCGTCATTTCCTTATTCTTCTGTGTTCGTGTGTCTGTGCTGTGTTAAGATGAAGATTTACCAACTTGCCCAAATATCCACCTTACTAAAACACAGACTTAGGTACTCAGACAACTGTCTCTTTATAACCGATTTATTCTTCCACAAAAAGGTGCCGTGAGAAGATCAATGTCTGAAATGACTCTCCTCTTTCAATTCTATATTCTGCTGTGGCCGCTCGTTATATAATAACAGCCTGAGTACTGTAATTTAAACCTCCATAGCCAAAAAGTCCCATCGTAGGTAGTGCTATATAGTCTCTCCACGAAGAGCACGATATTGTATTGTCTTACGCTCTTTTGTTTCTTTTTTGCAGAATTGAGAAGACTTAAATAAGTACAACATGGATCAAACTGTTACAAAAAGATTATGATAATCTTATTTCTTTTGCCTGGAATGAACATATGCCAAACGCAGAATCCAGGTGCGTGGAGAACTTTATTAAATAGCAGTATTGCCCATTTCCACTGCATTGTCTTCCTGTCAGCATATTTACACTTCACATTTTAAAGCAGTGCCCCAATCCAAGCATGCAATATTTAGGTTTTGTCTGAGTGCCATAGGTACCTGCATAGTAGAAAAACAGCAGCACTGCAACTGTGTAAATCAGGTCGAACGAATTACACACCATGAAGTAGCTTGGGCATTGAAGATCAAAAATATCTTTTGTGTACATTAGAAATCACCTAAGTCGATAAATATGCATGACTTCCTTTCCAGTAGTATGGGTAGACAGTGACCTATACGTAAAAGGAACGTAAGTCTTCATTCTGCACTGCTAATCTAGAAAACCAGCAAAATGTCATTGTGCTCATTTCACAGGGCCTGCCATATATTACGGCTTAAAGGTTAGAAAGTCAGAAAATGTTGGTATGTATGTTCCACAGTGCACTCCATGTTTTACAGTCGGCTACAACACGAGAAAACGTTGCTGCTGCGGTTTTACACACCATTGTGTAACGATGAATTTACACACCACTGTGTAAGGTTAAATAACGATAAATATACCGTGTAACCACCGTATATTTACCGGCTTAAACACTACAAAACACAAAATTGGCGCAACGTATATTTTACGGGTTGTGGTCTATTTTTACTGGAAAAGTACTATGGAGTGAAAAAACAGTGGCTAGATTTTTTCTGCATGATATCATTATATAGACGGCATGCATACCGTAAACTTGAAATACGGGTCACAATTTTTTTTTACGGTAAAAGCGTGGCAGCATCAGCTGCCAGTACTTTCACCGTAAAAACTACGGTGAATTTTTTACAGTGTACTTGGCGGCGACAGCCATTACGTTCGCGATAATTTAATTCTGTGCTATTTGGAAAACATCACTTACTCTGAATTACCTTTAGGTACTTCTTACTTACTGTCAGTTGCTTCTTAATTACTATAATTGCTTTTTGATTACTCTCAATCACTTCTTATTTCACACTGTAGTGCTTTAGTGGACGTTATAGGTTATAGGCTTCTTGTATGACGCATGGAGCCGTGAGGCACGCCAGTAGCATTTTCGCGTCGTTTGCTTCTTTGCAACCATTCGAATTGACGCCGATGGTCACTGTTCGCGTTTGATGAGGCATCTAAGGCCTTAACATGTCTAAAGCATGTGAGTGTGTTTTACCGGTGGTGAAAAGGAAATGTAAAGAGAGAGAGAGAGAGGTAATAACAAATGCAAAAAGATAACGCTTTCTATGAAGGCTTCGTTGAGTTTCCTGGTAGTGGAATCAAAACCCTCTGCATGACAAGATGTGAAGACGACATGAAGGATTGTTCACATCGGGAAGATTTCGACTTTGCGAGCATTTGATCTCAAATATGCCTGTCGGTTTTAGGGGTATGCCCCTTCGAAGGGGTCCCCGCTGAAGGCGCTGACAAGTGCTAGAAAGTAGGGTTGTGCGAATATGGAAATTTAGAACCGAATCGAATACGAATCGAATAGTGATATTAAATAATCGAATACGGATACGAATCGAACACTACTCGAATAGCTTTCGAATAGTAAGACAACCATTTTCAAGACAGGCCTAGAATTATACAACTTTTTACATCAAACAAATGTTCACGAGCTTTAACAAAATAACATTACCGTTACATTAAACAGACCAAAATTTCCACAATTGCATAAACTGAGGTAAGCTCGTATACAGTATAGACACGAGAGCTTTCGATGTATTTTTAACTGTAGGATGAATATAGCAGTTCTTCGGTATTGTGGGCGGTACCTTGTCATCAGCTTTTAAATAACACTAAGACCTAAAAGTTAAATAATATTTCATGAATGAACTTCATGAATCTCATGATCATCGACAAGGGTTACCAATGACCCGCGCTATGCTACTAGCCAGTTTACGATGAACCAACAAGCCAACATTGGTACCCTTGTCGACTTTATTTCTAGTTAGCGCTTGCGTTCGTCTCGTACTTCTTCTTTCTCCGTGTGTCTTCCCGCGCTATGCTACTAGCCAGTTTACCATGAACCAACAAGCCAACATTGAAACCCTTGTCGACTTTATTTCTAGTTAGCACTTGCGTTCGCCTCGTACTCCTTCTTTGTCCGTGTGCCTTCCCGCGCTATGCTATTAGCCTGTTTACGATGAACCAACAAGCCCACATTGGTACCCTTGTCGACTTTATTTCTAGTTAGCGCTTGCGTTCGTCTCGTACTTCTTCTTTCTCCGTGTGTCTTCCCGCGCTATGCTACTAGCCAGTTTACGATGAACCAACAAGCCCACATTGAAACCCTTGTCGACTTTATTTCTAGTTAGCGCTTGCGTTCGCCTCGTACTTCTTCTTTGTCCGTGTGTCTTCCCGCGCTATGCTACTAGCCAGTTTACGATGAACCAACAAGCTCACATTGGTGCCCTTGTTGACATTATTTCTAGTTAGCGCTTGCGTTCGTCTCGTACTTCTTCTTTGTCCGTGTGTCCTCCCACGCTATGCTACTAGCCAGTTTACGATGAACCAACAAGCCCACATTGGTACCCTTGTCGACTTTATTTCTAGTCAGCGCTTGCGTTCGTCTCGTACTTCTTCTTTCTCCGTGTGTCTTCCCGCGCTATGCTACTAGCCAGTTTACGATGAACCAACAACCCCACATTGGTACCCTTGTCGACTTTATTTCTAGTTAGCGCTTGCGTTCGTCTCGTACTTCTTCCTTCTCCGTGTGTCTTCCCGCGCTATGCTACTAGCCAGTTTACGATGAACCAACAAGCCCACATTGGTACCCTTGTCGAGTTTATTTCTAGTTAGCGCTTGCGTTCGTCTCGTACTTCTTCTTTGTCCGTGTGTCTTCCCGCGCTATGCTACTAGCCAGTTTACGATGAACCAACAAGCCCACATTGGTACCCTTGTCGACTTTATTTCTAGTCAGCGCTTGCGTTCGTCTCGTACTTCTTCTTTCTCCGTGTGTCTTCCCGCGCTATGCTACTAGCCAGTTTACGATGAACCAACAAGCCCACATTGGTACCCTTGTCGACTTTATTTCTAGTCAGCGCTTGCGTTCGTCTCCTACTTCTTCTTTCTCCGTGTGTCTTCCCGCGCTATGCTACTAGCCAGTTTACGATGAACCAACAAGCCCACATTGGTACCCTTGTCGACTTTATTTCTAGTCAGCGCTTGCGTTCGTCTCGTACTTCTTCTTTCTCCGTGTGTCTTCCCGCGCTATGCTACTAGCCAGTTTACGATGAACCAACAACCCCACATTGGTACCCTTGTCGAGTTTATTTCTAGTCAGCGCTTGCGTTCGTCTCGTACTTCTTCTTTCTCCGTGTGTCTTCCCGCGCTATGCTACTAGCCAGTTTACGATGAACCAACAAGCCCACATTGGTACCCTTGTCGACTTTATTTCTAGTCAGCGCTTGCGTTCGTCTCGTACTTCTTCTTTCTCCGTGTGTCTTCCCGCGCTATGCTACTAGCCAGTTTACGATGAACCAACAAGCCCACATTGGTACCCTTGTCGACTTTATATGTAGATGTACATGTATATCCTGTTGTGCTGGCTCACACCCACTCAGGGGGATTTGCCAAGAATTGGGTAGCTTAAAAAAAATTAAGATCTAGTGATGAGAATAATTTTCTATTTTGTTTAACAAAAAGATTTTTACAAGTTAATTTTGTGAGAATAATAATTAAAAAAAAGGCAATAAAAAAAGGTGGGTGGAATTAATTTTCATCAAATAGGAAATACATAAATATATAAACGAATCTTGCTGTTTGCTTCTGGTTAACTATGGAACTTTTGAACTGTGGTTATTGTTTAAATCTCTTTGACTGTTCTATGAAATCTTGCATGGCCTCGCATACTTTCCCGCTGCTGTGCCCAAGGGTAAGTGCACCTAGAGATAGTAAATTGGAGGTTCTCAACTCTAATCCCATTATGCGTAACGGCGTTTCTAGAGATGTCTTTCGTAATGTTGAAAACTTCTGACATGAGATCAGAAAGTGCTCTATTGTTTCCTCTTCCCTACAATATGAACAAAGGGGTGATGGTGCCAAACCGGCTCTGTATAAATAAAAATTTAATGATGGAATTCGGCAACGCAACTTCGTAATTATAACTTCCAGATCTCTGTTATGACATGTTGAACTTTTCCAGGGTGTCATTAGATGAATAAAGTCCGGGGAATTTCTTAGAGATGGTATACTGAATTCTCGCATCATCATTTGCCTCCGAAATCTAGCCGCTACTATAAAAGCTGATGTTGGGGTAATATTAATAGCTGGTCCGTCTAACGCCACTTCCGCTAATGTATCAGCTGTTTCATTTAGAAATAGACCTCTATGCCCAGGTACCCATAATAAACGAACATACGTTAAGTGCTCAGGTGTTAGGGATTTGAACTCTTTCAATGTTTTCATATCACCGGATGCCGTGAGCGCACTGCATACTGATAAAGAGTCCGTTATTATTACTGCGGAATTTATTGATGTCGGCAGTTTACGAAGGGCCAAGACTATCGCTAAAAAACACGGTTGATCCCTCCGTCATAGGAATCGGAATAACACGAAAGTAAAGCGTGCGCTTACAGAAGTAACTGAATGCTTACTGTACATTGATATAAGAGAGTTTGCACAATGTATATTGATGTCTCGCAGCTAATGGCGCCGTTTAAAGTGTATGCACCCGCTTTCATGATTCGTGGTACGTCTCCATCCCGACGACTAACGTCCATGTTAAACGATTAAACAAACCCTTGTGGTAGCTGTAGTAGTTAACGGTGAAGGCGTAATCAGAGAACGAGGTGTGATAGCCAGAATAGCGTCGCATATTGGACGCAGAACTTAGTCGCCATCCCGCGTCATGTTAAAATGTGGTTGAACACCACGGCCGGACTAGAGGGAAACGCAAAGCGTCGTGCCGCCCCGGTAGCCCGGCCGCGATTTTTCTCGGGGCGAGCGCGTGAGCATGGAACGCGATGTTACAGCCAGGTGAGGCAGGCGCGCGTCGCAGAGCTATTTTTGGTTTGTATTAGCGTGATGCTGAGCGAGGCCAACGCTTTTACGACACTTGGGCAAAGGTCGCCACCTCGCGGTGTGTTAAGGCATTGAAAAAATTCACTTTTATTGAAAACGCGCAGAATGGGACAGACGCGTAAACGCGTTGCAGGTGCTAGTCGCGGAGGCCACAGCAATGACGAATTACTTTACCTTACCACTCCCAGAGGTCAACACCACCCAGCCGACCGGGAGAGTGGTAGATATAAAAGGCGCGTTCGTAAAGCCTCCAGAGTCTGTGACCGTGGCGCAGTGGATAGCGTGCCCGGCACCTGTTGTTGCGGACCAAGCGGTCGTGGGTTCGATGCCCGTTGACGGTACCTTTTTTTCTTTGCCATCTGATTGTGTATATTTTTTCGACGTCATTTCCGTGACGGAAATACGTCACTGAAGTCTTGGTGGACCCCGGCATAAAACACTTTCGTGTTAAAATTCTGCAATAAAGATGGGTGCGTAATCTCGAATGCGGAGCGAAGAGGACCGGTCGAGAACAGGGCAGTATATATATACCGATGCCACACTTTTCCTCTCTCTGCGACGCGTCCGTCGCAATGACTACGTTTGCTTGAATTCTGACCAGTGTTATGATCGGCCTGCCTGGCTTGGCGCCGCTTTGACGCATGAGACGTTGCGGCTAAGACTACCCTGATTTCTTCCGGGTCAGCGGTTCCAGAGATGCCCCAAGAGCGGCGACAACACGAAGGTCGTTCGTCTAATATTCTCAGGTTGTCTGCGCCCCTCGTAAAACCATTTGGGCACGCCTGACCAACTGACAGTTTAGAAAGAGTTGTTGGCCGTCGAGGCGGCTTGCTTTGTCGTCAAGGTGCCCCGGACAAAGGACCCAGCGTCTGGGAACCGTCTGCGGATGCATTTCCCACGTTCTCCGTGGCGCCTTGTTGCCACTGTTTCCACCACGTGGCCTGCCTGGCGCCGCATACCCATCATTGCAACAGACTACGAAATTGACTTCCACGTAAGACTCAACGTCTTCGTGCTGTGCCGTGTGTGCGCGGTGGGCAGTGTTTTTCCCTCGCCATGGGACGAACTGGATGTGCCTCTTTCTCCTTTCGTGGGTTGGGAAGGAGGCGGCGTTTCACCTTCCCCTTTTGGGGGCGGAGATGAAGATGGAAATTTTCATTGGACTGTCCTGGCCTCCATTGTTTTTTCCTACAGGGAACCCTGGGAAGGCCAGGACATAAAATGCGAGCGCCGATGCGCTCCCGACGAGCTCTCACAAGTTCTCTCAAGCTCTCACGAGCTCCGAGAGCTTCCATGATGCTAACCCCATCATGTAGCAACATGCTACCAGAAACATTGAAGTAACACGCTACCTGTAAATAAACGTTACTGTTAACAGCTCCGGGCTCCTCTCCTCGACATCTCCCCGGGACTCTGGCTGGCTCCGGTCCTCTGGGCAGACCCCCGATTACATCAACTGGATGGCAGCGGTGGGATGCTGCTGACAACTGGAACTCATCAACTGGTTAGCAGCAACGGGATGACCCATGCTTGACTCGGGCCTCAACGATATGGTGAGTGCTTGACTTTCTTTGAGTTTTGCCAGGTTTTAGCTTTTGAAGTTTTCTAAATTTGTGTGTAATCTTCTGTGCGTATAGGCTTCGTTGTACCGCTACCATACGTCACAGCTATTCACCATTTTAGCTTTCATGTTCTAAAACTGGCAGTGTTTTACCGTACGTCTAGGCTTCGCTTGTTCGCTACCTAACGTCACGGCGGGTAGAAAGTCCTCACTCATGAAGACCATGGAGTTGGTAAAGAAGCTAGAGAGACCAGACCTCTTACTACTGTGTGAAGAGCTGGGAATTAAGGTTGGGAGAGAAGAGAGAGAGTCACAGCTGATTAAGGCTATTCAGGAATGCGGTGCGGAGGATGACGAAATTGAGGAGTGCTGGGAAGAAGTAGAAAAAAAGCAAAAAGAGGCCGAGAGAATCAAAAGATGGGCTGAAGAAGACAGGATAAATGAGAAAAGGCGATTGGCTTTAGTACTTTATCAGGCATCAAGTAACCCGAATAACGAGAAAGCAGCCTCAGATAAGAAAAAGAAAGGCAGTCCTGCTAAGTCCACGTCTACAGTGAGCCACTCAGAAGATCGAAAGAAAGAAAAGGCGTTTAAGGCTAGGAAGCCGGTTGTATGCCACCGTTGCAAAGAGCTAGGTCACATCGCAATCGGCTGCCGCAAGCCTAGGAATGTTCTCTGTTTTCGGGACAGCAGCGACAATAATCTGGAACAATTGAAACCCCCCATTCAGGAATTAGTTGAGGAAAACGTACTGCGGGACTCTTCCGCAACGTTTGATAGGGTACATCCGTACTCTTTGACAAATGAGGTGACCGCAGGGGAACGCCCGTGTGCATGGCAAGTAGTTGAAAATGAAAGTGTGTGTTTGCCATTAGCCCGCGTTGAGAGTGAGGGACCGTTCAGACTGCTCGCCACGGAAACTTTGGTGTCCCAAAACCTGCCCGAGCATTATCCCTCTCAGAATGACGTGGATATGCTTTCGAAAGGCCTTTGTTTTGGTGACGAATCGGCGGCAGCTATGACGGATCCGATGGCCTGTGAGTCTGCTCATGAGTTTCCGGAAGCAGAAAGCGCTAACGAAGCAGACTGTAAAAGTTCAGATGATGAGGCGCTTAGCTTACCACGAGAGGAAGAGGCGCTCCACATAGCGCGAGGTGATGAAGCGCTTAGATTAGCGCGAGGTGATGACTCTCATCAAGGAGAGACATCTGATGGCGAGCCGGCTGGTTTAGCAAGTGTCGATTGTAGCGTTGTTTCTGACGAGCAGACAGCTAGAAATAACGCCGAGGATAAGCCAGTTGAGCCGCCTGGAGTTTTGAGCAATGTACTTCCGAGTATTATTGCCGAGTCGGTGAGCGTTCCGTGCCGCCCCGAAAGAAAAAGGCGCCAGCGAAAACTTCGGGAAAAGGGCAAGGGTCCAAGTTGCCTCGAGCGGAGGCTGGAAACCCCTAATAAGTTCTCTAAAAGCCAAAAGTTGCGGGTCTCGCACAAATCGAGATTAGGCATGAAGCGTGTCGCGAGGGCCAAAAAAAAGAGACGCCGAAATGGTCGCCTGGTTTCATCATCTTTGGTGAAGGCTAAACGGTGGAGCAAAGCGAGGTGGTGCGTACGCGACTGTAACGACAAAGGTCCTCCCCCAAGTTTGCGAGAGGGTGACCGCTGCTCTGGAAGGCCCACAATGAGGAAGCTTAGGCGTCCGGGTGCGTCTTTGTCGGAGTTCGGGGCCCGCGGGACAAAGGTCACCGCCACTGAGCGCTTCGGACAGGTTGGCTTTTTGTCCCTCCGTCGCGATCTGGCCCATCGACAACTGTGGTATGCGCGTCCCCCCAGAGCACGTCTGAAAGGGTGCCGCATGAATTTACGCAGTGTCACGAAGGATACTAAGAATGTGTCTTGTATCCAGTTTTATTATTGTTTTGTTTAGCTGTCTAACGTTTGCATGTCTGCCGATGAGCAAGGACTGTGTCGATTTTTGAGTTTTATTTTCCTCCTCATCTTAACTGCAGACATTGAGATATTTGCTAAACTGCTTGTTTGCTTACATTTTGCAAAAGCTAGCACCCGAGTAGAGGGTTTTGCGCTGATTTTAACAGAGAAGTAGGCTGAAGGTAAAGCCTCTGTTTAAACCTTATGTTTTTGCAGAGTAGTGTAGGTTTTGCTTTTGTTGATTTTATTTTATCCGCATAATGTTCGGACAGTGTAAGGCTACCAAGAATTTCTCTTGTATCCAGTTTTGAATCGTTTTGCTTTTAATGTTCGCGTGTCTGCAGATGAGCAAGGAATATGTCGATTTTTGTAACTTTTATTTTCTTCCTCATGATAACTGCAGACATTAAGATACTTGTTGTACTGAGTTTGCTTATATTTAGCGAAACCTAACACCCGTGTAGAGGGTTTTGCGCATGTTGATTTTTAACAGAGAAGTAGGCTGAGGGTAAAAGCCTCTGTATAAACCTTGTGTAAATTGCAGCACACTTGTTAGTATGCGCATCAGTGTAGTGTAGGTTTTTGTTTCTCTGTTTGTTTTATTTTCATACGCGCAAGTTTGATTTTGAGTTTTCCTTATACTGTGAGAGGCGTAATTCATTAACTACCTCCGTTCGTTTTGTTTCGCCCGTAGCACCTGCGTGCCTTGAACGCTGTGAATCTCTCTGGGAAATGATACAAAACGTTAGGCTGTTGATTTGCTTCGCACGTAGTAGGTCTGAGTTTGTTATGGCTTCGTTATCTGATTCTTGATTTTCACAAGTGAGCGCACCAATTGTATATTTCTAGGGAGTTTTACCAAAACTGTAACCTGGCATTTCTCGAGGTCAGTTGAGTGCCCTATGTTTGTTGTGCCTCGGGTCTTGCGTGGTTCGTTTCTGGCGTTTGCTGGCCATGGCTCAGGTCCAGAGATTGGTGCAGCCTGCGTCAACGTCTACAAGGGAGCAGATCTACGGTCTCTGCGGAGTGCTTTGGTGCTGCAACCCCTTCGAGACCTCCTGTGACGGTGGACGGGCTGTTATGATCGGCCTGCCTGGCTTGGCGCCGCTTTGACGCATGAGACGTTGCGGCTAAGACTACCCTGATTTCTTCCGGGTCAGCGGTTCCAGAGATGCCCCAAGAGCGGCGACAACACGAAGGTCGTTCGTCTAATATTCTCAGGTTGTCTGCGCCCCTCGTAAAACCATTTGGGCACGCCTGACCAACTGACAGTTTAGAAAGAGTTGTTGGCCGTCGAGGCGGCTTGCTTTGTCGTCAAGGTGCCCCGGACAAAGGACCCAGCGTCTGGGAACCGTCTGCGGATGCATTTCCCACGTTCTCCGTGGCGCCTTGTTGCCACTGTTTCCACCACGTGGCCTGCCTGGCGCCGCATACCCATCATTGCAACAGACTACGAAATTGACTTCCACGTAAGACTCAACGTCTTCGTGCTGTGCCGTGTGTGCGCGGTGGGCAGTGTTTTTCCCTCGCCATGGGACGAACTGGATGTGCCTCTTTCTCCTTTCGTGGGTTGGGAAGGAGGCGGCGTTTCACCTTCCCCTTTTGGGGGCGGAGATGAAGATGGAAATTTTCATTGGACTGTCCTGGCCTCCATTGTTTTTTCCTACAGGGAACCCTGGGAAGGCCAGGACATAAAATGCGAGCGCCGATGCGCTCCCGACGAGCTCTCACAAGTTCTCTCAAGCTCTCACGAGCTCCGAGAGCTTCGATGATGCTAACCCCATCATGTAGCAACATGCTACCAGAAACATTGAAGTAACACGCTACCTGTAAATAAACGTTACTGTTAACAGCTCCGGGCTCCTCTCCTCGACATCTCCCCGGGACTCTGGCTGGCTCCGGTCCTCTGGGCAGAACCCCGATCACATCACCAGGTAGTCCTGTAGGGTAGCTCTTAACATGCTACTCGGTAGGTGTTTTGCATTGTTAGGGAAAATGTCATCAAAGTAGATTTGAAGAGAATTTGTCGCTTTACTAATCGGAATAACCTCCCTTATTTGGACGGACAGTGCTCGAGGAGAGATTGTACAAATTTTACTTGAGGTGTGTGAAATCTAGGCCAATAACAATCAAAAAATAAATCCGGTTGCGCAATGAAAACTGTTTGGTTACGTCTTAAAGGGGATTCAAATGCCCTTAAATGTGTTTGTACAGCCAATATTCTGAATCTAGTGACAAGTGAGGGAATTCTATATTCCATATACAAAACATTATTCGCTACAAATTTAGGTATCCCTAAGCACATACGCAGTGCTTGCTTTTCCAGAAGAACAAGGGGACGAAGCTTATAGGCAGGTGCCCCGGAGTATAAAACACTCCCAAATTCTAAAACCGGTCGTACATACATGCGGTATATTGATAATAATGTGGCTCTACGCATTCCTGATCTTCTGTTGCTTATTCTCCGTATAATACCGACTGCCCGAACACCCTTCTCTGCGATATATTCTATGTGGTTTCGCCATAAGAGAGAGCTGTCATATATCACTCCCAAATATTTGATATTTTGAACTTGTGGAATGATGTCAAGTTTGTATGATAGAGATAACTGCACTGGGTCTTTCATAGGGAATACTAGTACCGCACACTTGTTCACGTTTAGAGAAAGATGAATAGCGTCAAGCCAATGTTCTATTTCAGATAAGTACATTTGCAGGCTTTGGTAGAGTGCGTGAATGTCATTAGCTGATGAAAAGAACGCTATGTCATCCGCATAGACGTACGTGTGTACGTTGTCGTTACATGGAATCGAGCTTAATAAAATATTGAATAAGACCGGTGATAGAACAGACCCTTGGGGTACTCCTTTTGCCTGTTTATAATTACTTGATGAAACGCTGTTCTGAGAACAATAAAATTTCCTATTACCTAGAAATTCCTTAATCCACGCTTCTAAATAATGTGGGAAGTTGATTTCTCTCAAACGCCCAATTAATACGCTGTGTTCAACACTATCGTACGCTTTTGTAATGTCCAGAGTAACTAAAGCTGCATACTGTCTTTGTCGCCGCGCCAGATGTATCCGACTTTCGAAGTCAATATGTGCTTGCCATATTGAACATCCCTGCCTGAATCCAATTTGACATGGACGAAGGATCATTTCTCCGTCCACAAACTTCACTATCCGAATGAGCAATGCTCTTTCTATTAATTTGACAAAATTTGACGTTAATGCAATTGGCCTGATATTGTCTAAAACATATCCTTCTGCGGGTTTTTTCAAGAACAGGTATAATTTTGGCGATTTTCCATTCAGTTGGAATCCAAGCTTCTTTTATGGAATAACTTATTATATTAAAGACATCTTCCCGTGACTCTTTGAATAAAATTTTTAACATTGCCGACGTGACTCCATCGGGGCCTGGAGCAGCAGCGGGAAGTTTCCTTATCACCTCTGATAATTCCTCCATCGATATTTCAGTAAAACTATCACCTGATTTCGGCATTAATGGAGGGGCTTGAACCTTAGCCGCAAAGCGCTTTTCCAAACCTTTCGCTATGCTCTCCAATGATTGCGTCAATTCCTGTGGCGATAAAATTATGGATTCAATATTTACTGATTGAGGAATTAGCTTCTTATGTCTGAGAAAGCCAAATAGTGCTCTTTTGTTATTTGATTTCGAAAGAAATTCAAAATTCTTTTCGTCATACTCCATCTTCGCTTTCGCGACTGTACGTTTAAATGTACCTGCAATGAATTCATAATCTGACCAGTTTTTAGGACATTGATTGTGTAGTAGCTTCTTCCAGGCGGCTTTTCTACGCCTGTAATTCCGAGTGCAGTCATCATTCCACCAACGCGACATCGCCTTTTGTTCAACTGAGTGCACCTCAAATTCCGCTTTTCTACGCGACTCCTGTAAAACAGAACAGATGCTCAATGCTTTTTGTTTTGACGTTGCTTCTGACAGAGATGCCATGGAGCATCGCAAGCTCTTTTTAAACATACTGTAATTTATGCACGTGAGTCTTCTAGAAATTACTGATATTACCGGACATATAATCTTAAATATCACCGGAATGTGATCACTATTAGTGGCAGAATCAACAGTCGTCCAAGATGAAATACAAAGGCCTGATCCCGAGAAAGTCAAATCTAGAGAAGAGGCAGCCGTCCCTCTGTTAAAAGTAGGGATGCCTGAGTTGTGACAAATCAGACTGTTACCCTGAGACCAATCCCATAACCGAGTTCCACACGAGTCTGTCCTTAAACCCCATGTTATATGATGGGAGTTGAAGTCACCCGCCAATAGGACATTATTACCGCTAACACAGATTACACTATCCAAAGGGTTTGTGTCGTTAACCCCTGCCGGATAATATACATTTGCTATGTAAAATATTCTACATGAAAGAAGGCTCAATGCAATTACAAGAATTTCGTGCTCCGACGACAGAAGCTGAAGTGCTATTTGCGCCTTGTGGCAAAATCTGTTTGAAATTAACGTAAGTAACCCACCCCCTCTTGACCTTCGGTCAAGGCGAAATGATCGAAAGTTTTTTAAATGGTAATGCTGATCTGGACCTAACCATGTTTCTTGTAATAATATTATATCTGGGTTTTTTTCAACAATGAGACACGATAAATCTGTGGAAGCTGAAAAAATTGAACGACAATTCCACTGTAAAACTTTCAAAGGCTCAATGATTGGATATACCAACCGTAGAGACAATCTTCTCAAGGATGCTTTCCTTTATGACCTTGCTAGGAGGAGCCTTCTTCGTTTTAATCTCAGGCGACAAGGAAGACGATGGGTTTAGGGGAGATCGGCTACGTGTTTGAGCCCGCGAATCTATTTCAACGTCAGTATTAACACTCAGATCTAGGGTGTGGAGACGGCCCTCGCTCCCTGTAGAGTTATTCATCTCCCGGAAGTCATCGAGAGGCTGCCTATCTTCATTCATGCCACATCTGGCTTCCTGCTGAGCGGGCAGCGAAGTCCTTGTCTGGGGAGGAGCTGTTGTGTTATTTATCAGCTGAGTTAGTTGAGTACTCATTATCTGATACAAGCTTTCCGAGAGGCTGGTAAATATTCTATCCATTGCTTTAGACATTGCCTTTTCCACTGCGGCCTCAATTGTTTGTGCGATATTTGCATCTGCCATTATATTTTGCCGAGCGGTAATCCCAGCATAACCTTGTGTCCTTTCCTTAATAACTGCCATTGCTTCTATCCTAGAACATCGTCTTCTGTCCATTACTTCCAGTAGTTGCTTTTCTTGAAAATGAACTGGACAGCTAGAATAGTCCGCTCTATGAGCGCCCTCACATAGGCAACACTTCTCATCTTGGGCAGTACAGTCAGAGTGTGTGTGACCCTCGCCACATATGCAACACCATATTCCAGATTTACACCCACCAGCACTATGGCCAAAACGCCAACAATTTCTACACTGCAGGGGACGCGATGCTAACGGTTCAACCCTGAAGATTAGAGGCCAAGCTTTTATTTCCGATGGGCATGATGTACCGGCGAAGGTTGCAATCACCGACTCTGTGGCTACTCTCACGTTGTCTACCACGCGATTGCACCGGTAGATAGCTATTACTCCGGCCATTGAGAGTTTCTCGAGTGTCTCAGAAGGGCTTAGTTGTGAATCAACTCCACGTACTACACCTATGGTGCATGCGAGATGAGGTGGAATGAATGCACTCACCGGGATAGAGGCAAATGAGGAGCACTTCAGTAGATCCGCTACACAATCTTTGTCCGGTGATCTGCATACAATACCTCCGCGGCCGAACTGTCGCACATCGGTGATGCTCTGATACTGCGAAGTTACCGCACGAAGTTGCTCCTGAATCGCCTTAGGGTTATTCAACCGGATTGAACCACTACCCAAGGGCACCAGCGCAACGGGAATGCTGCTCACACCGCTGCGTAGAAAGAGATCAAGAGGTATATCCTCCGCTCGAAGAGAGGCTGACCATGCCAAACTGCCTTGCCCAGGAGAGTTCCTGGACGTTGTTGCGATCACTGGACGATCCCTGAAAACAGAACTAACACAGGTGAAAGTAAATATTCGATAGAAACAAAAGATATTAAGCTACCCGATTCTTAGCCACCAAACTGCGAAGAAGGCTACGCGGAGCTCGATCGAACGCCGCGCACCACCTATGCTTCTTCTCTTTCTAGTTAGCGCTTGCGTTCGTCTCCTACTTCTTCTTTCTCCATGTGTCTTCCCGCGCTATGCTACTAGCCAGTTTACGATGAACCAACAAGCCCACATTGGTACCCTTGTCGACTTTATTTCTAGTTAGCGCTTGCGTTCGTCTCGTACTTCTTCTTTCTCCGTGTGTCTTCCCGCGCTATGCTACTAGCCAGTTTACGATGAACCAACAAGCCCACATTGAAACGCTTGACGACTTTATTTTTAGTTAGCGCTTGCGTTCGCCTCGTACTTCTTCTTTGTCCGTGTGTCTTCCCGCGCTATGCTACTAGCCACTTTACGATGAACCAACAAGCCCACATTGGTACCCTTGTCGACTTTATTTCTAGTTAGCGCTTGCGTTCGTCTCGTACTTCTTCTTTGTCCGTGTGTCTTCCCGCGCTATGCTACTAGCCACTTTACGATGAACCAACAAGCCCACATTGGTACCCTTGTCGACTTTATTTCTAGTTAGCGCTTGCGTTCGTCTCGTACTTCTTCTTTCTCCGTGTGTCTTCCCGCGCTATGCTACTAGCCAGTTTACGATGAACCAACAAGCCCACATTGGTACCCTTGTCGACTTTATTAGATGCGAAGTATCTTAAGGCGGAGCTCAATCCGGTGGTGGTGGTGGTGGTGGTGGTGGTGGTGGTGTGCGTTCTGACCACCCTTACTGCGCATGCGCATACCCTCTCCACACACCTCCTCCCCCCTCTCCACATCTCCTCTCCACTTTCCCTCTCCCCTTCCCCTCTCCCATTCCCCTCTCCACTTTCCCCCTCTCCCCTCCCCCTTTCCACTCTTCCTCTGAAACGCGGGCTAGACATGCCGAAATTCTCTCCTGCTCAACGCCGCGATGAGCTCGAGCGCATGCGCGTCCCCTCCCCTTCTCTCTCCTCTCCTACGCTGCCCCCCTCTCGCCCGCCTGTAGGCCGCGTTCCCCGCTCGCCCTGTGAGAATTAACGGCCAGGCTAGATGGAAGATACGACGCGCGTAGCGTCCCTCTTCGCGTTCCACGACGCGAGGTCGGTAGCATGCCCAACGAACGCCAACGGAACGCGATCGTGCAAGTGCTCCGGCTTCGCATCGCCTC
The DNA here is from genome assembly GCF_013339695.2 of Rhipicephalus sanguineus. Taxonomy (NCBI): domain Eukaryota; kingdom Metazoa; phylum Arthropoda; class Arachnida; order Ixodida; family Ixodidae; genus Rhipicephalus; species Rhipicephalus sanguineus. The sequence goes on along the minus strand of NC_051180.1, from coordinate 142,203,396 downwards.
AAGGCCCCCTTTAGCGGAAGATGGTGTAATTTTTTCTAGTTAGCGCTTGCGTTCGCCTCGTACTTCTTCTTTGTCCGTGTGTCTTCCCGCGCTATGCTACTAGCCACTTTACGATGAACCAACAAGCCGACATTGGTACCCTTGTCGACTTTATTTCTAGTTAGCGCTTGCGTTCGTCTCGTACTTCTTCCTTGTCCATGTGTCTTCCCGCGCTATGCTACTAGCCAGTTTACGATGAACCAACAAGCGCACATTGGTACCCTTGTCGACTTTATTTCTAGTTAGCGCTTGTGTTCGTCTCGTACTTCTTTGTCCGTGTGTCTTCCCGCGCTATGCTACTAGCCAGTTTACGATGAACCAACAAGCCCACATTGGTACCCTTGTCGAGTTTATTTCTAGTTAGCGCTTGCGTTCGTCTCGTACTTCTTTGTCCGTGTGTCTTCCCGCGCTATGCTACTAGCCAGTTTACGATAAACCAACAAGCCCACATTGGTACCCTTGTTGACTTTATTTCTAGTTAGCGCTTGTGTTCGTCTCGCACTTCTTTGTCCGTGTGTCTTCCCGCGCTATGCTACTAGCCAGTTTACGATGAACCAACAAGCCCACATTGGTACTCTTGTCGACTTTATTTCTAGCTAGCGCTTGCGTTCGTCTTGTACTTCTCCTTTGTCCGTGTGTCTTCCCGCGCTATGCTACTAGCCAGTTTACGATGAACCAACAAGCCCACATTGGTACCCTTGGCCCCGCCACGGTGGTCTGGTGGTTATGGCGCTCGACTGCTGACCCGAAGGTCGCGTGATCGAATCCCGGCCGCGGCGGCTGCATTTTCGATGGAGGCGAAAATGTTTGAGGCCCGTGTACTTAGATTTAGGTGCACGTTAAAGAACCCCAGGTGGTCGAAATTTCCGGAGCCCTCCACTACGGCGTCTCTCATAATCATGTCGTGGTTTTGGGACGTTAAACCCAAAAGAAAAAAATTTGGTACCCTTGTCGTCTTTATTTCTAGTTAGCGCTTGCGTTCATCTCGTACTTCTTCTTTGTCCGTGTGTCTTCCCGCGCTATGCTACTAGCCAGTTTACGATGAACCAACAAGCCCACATTGGTACCCATGTCGACTTTATTTCTAGTTAGCGCTTGCGTTCATCTCGTACTTCTTCTTTGTCCGTGTGTCCTCTCGCGCTATACTACTAGCCAGTTTACGATGAACCAACAAGCCCACATTGGTACCCTTGTCGAGTTTATTTCTAGTTAGCGCTTGCGTTCGTCTCGTACTTCTTCTTTGTCCGTGTGTCTTCCCGCGCTATACTACTAGCCAGTTTACGATAAACCAACAAGCCCACATTGGTACCCTTGTTGACATTATTTCTAGTTAGCGCTTGCGTTCGTCTCGTACTCCTTCTTTGTCCGTGTGTCTTCCCGGGCTATGCTACTAGCCAGTTTACGATGAACCAACAAGCCCACATTGGTACCCTTGTCGAGTTTATTTCTAGTTAGCGCTTGCGTTCGTCTCGTACTTCTTCTTTGTCCGTGTGTCTTCCCGCGCTATGCTACTAGCCAGTTTACGATGAACCAACAAGCCCACATTGGTACCCTTGTTGACATTATTTCTAGTTAGCGCGTGCGTTCGTCTCGTACTTCTTCTTTTTCCGTGTGTCCTCCCGCGCTATGCTACTAGCCAGTTTACGATGAACCAACAAGCCCACATTGGTACCCTTGTCGAGTTTATTTCTAGTTAGCGCTTCCGTTCGTCTTGTACTTGTTCTTTGTCCGTGTGTCTTCCCGCGCTATGCTACTAGCCAGTTTACGATGAACCAACAAGCTCACATTCGTACCCTTGTTGACATTATTTCTAGTTAGCGCTTGCGTTCGTCTCGTACTTCTTCTTTGTCCGTGTGTCCTCCCACGCTATGCTACTAGCCAGTTTACGATGAACCAACAAGCCCACATTGGTACCCTTGTCGAGTTTATTTCTAGTTAGCGCTTGCGTTCGTCTCGTACTCCTTCTTTGTCCGTGTGTCTTCCCGCGCTATGCTACTAGCCAGTTTACGATGAACCAACAAGCCCACATTGGTACCCTTGTCGAGTTTATTTCTAGTTAGCGCTTGCGTTCGTCTCGTACTTCTTCTTTGTCCGTGTGTCTTCCCGCGCTATGGTACTAGCCAGTTTACGATGAACCAACAAGCCCCCATTGGTACCCTTGGCCCCGCCACGGTGGTATGGTGGTTATGGCGCTCGACTGCTGACCCGAAGGTCGCGGGATCGAATCCCGGCCGCGGCGGCTGCATTTTCGATGGAGGCGAAAATGTTTGAGGCCCGTGTACTTAGATTTAGGTGCACGTTAAAGAACCCCAGGTGGTCGAAATTTCCGGAGCCCTCCACTACGGCGTCTCTCATAATCATGTTGTGGTTTTGGGACGTTAAACCCAAAAGAAAAAAAATTGGTACCCTTGTCGTCTTTATTTCTAGTTAGCGCTTGCGTTCGTCTCGTACTTCTTCTTTGTCCGTGTGTCTTCCCGCGCTATGCTACTAGCCAGTTTACGATGAACCAACAAGCCCACAGTGGTACCCTTGTCGACTTTATTTCTAGTTAGCGCTTGTGTTCGTCTCATACTTCTTCTTTGTCCGTGTGTCCTCCCGCGCTATACTACTAGCCAGTTTACGATGAACCAACAAGCCCACATTGGTACCCTTGTCGAGTTTATTTCTAGTTAGCGCTTGCGTTTGTCTCGTACTTCTTCTTTGTCCGTGTGTCTTCCCGCGCTATGCTACTAGCCAGTTTACGATAAACCAACAAGCCCACATTGGTACCCTTGTTGACATTATTTCTAGTTAGCGCTTGCGTTCGTCTCGTACTCCTTCTTTGTCCGTGTGTCTTCCCGCGCTATGCTGCTAGCCAGTTTACGATGAACCAAGAAGCCCACATTGGTACCCTTGTTGACATTATTTCTAGTTAGCGCTTGCGTTCGTCTCGTACTTCTTCTTTTTCCGTGTGTCCTCCCGCGCTATGCTACTAGCCAGTTTACGATGAACCAACAAGCCCACATTGGTACCCTTGTCGAGTTTATTTCTAGTTAGCGCTTGCGTTCGTCTCGTACTTCTTCTTTGTCCGTGTGTCTTCCCGCGCTATGCTACTAGCCAGTTTACGATGAACCAACAAGCCCACATTGGTACCCTTGGCCCCGCCACGGTGGTCTGGTGGTTATGGCGCTCGACTGCTGACCCGAAGGTCGCGGGATCGAATCCCGGCCGCGGCGGCTGCATTTTCGATGGAGGCGAAAATGTTTGAGGCCCGTGTACTTAGATTTAGGTGCACGTTAAAGAACCCCAGGTGGTCGAAATTTCCGGAGCCCTCCACTACGGCGTCTCTCATAATCATGTCGTGGTTTTGGGACGTTAAACCCAAAAGAAAAAAAATTGGTACCCTTGTCGTCTTTATTTCTAGTTAGCGCTTGCGTTCATCTCGTACTTCTTCTTTGTCCGTGTGTCTTCCCGCGCTATGCTACTAGCCAGTTTACGATGAACCAACAAGCCCACATTGGTACCCATGTCGACTTTATTTCTAGTTAGCGCTTGCGTTCATCTCGTACTTCATCTTTGTCCGTGTGTCCTCTCGCGCTATACTACTAGCCAGTTTACGATGAACCAACAAGCCCACATTGGTACCCTTGTCGAGTTTATTTCTAGTTAGCGCTTGCGTTCGTCTCGTACTTCTTCTTTGTCCGTGTGTCTTCCCGCGCTATGCTACTAGCCAGTTTACGATAAACCAACAAGCCCACATTGGTACCCTTGTTGACATTATTTCTAGTTAGCGCTTGCGTTCGTCTCGTACTCCTTCTTTGTCCGTGTGTCTTCCCGGGCTATGCTACTAGCCAGTTTACGATGAACCAACAAGCCCACATTGGTACCCTTGTCCAGTTTATTTCTAGTTAGCGCTTGCGTTCGTCTCGTACTTCTTCTTTGTCCGTGTGTCTTCCCGCGCTATGCTACTAGCCAGTTTACGATGAACCAACAAGCCCACATTGGTACCCTTGTTGACATTATTTCTAGTTAGCGCGTGCGTTCGTCTCGTACTTCTTCTTTTTCCGTGTGTCCTCCCGCGCTATGCTACTAGCCAGTTTACGATGAACCAACAAGCCCACATTGGTACCCTTGTCGAGTTTATTTCTAGTTAGCGCTTGCGTTCGTCTCGTACTTGTTCTTTGTCCGTGTGTCTTCCCGCGCTATGCTACTAGCCAGTTTACGATGAACCAACAAGCTCACATTGGTACCCTTGTTGACATTATTTCTAGTTAGCGCTTGCGTTCGTCTCGTACTTCTTCTTTGTCCGTGTGTCCTCCCACGCTATGCTACTAGCCAGTTTACGATGAACCAACAAGCCCACATTGGTACCCTTGTCGAGTTTATTTCTAGTTAGCGCTTGCGTTCGTCTCGTACTCCTTCTTTGTCCGTGTGTCTTCCCGCGCTATGCTACTAGCCAGTTTACGATGAACCAACAAGCCCACATTGGTACCCTTGTCGAGTTTATTTCTAGTTAGCGCTTGCGTTCGTCTCGTACTTCTTCTTTGTCCGTGTGTCTTCCCGCGCTATGCTACTAGCCAGTTTACGATGAACCAACAAGCCCACATTGGTACCCTTGGCCCCGCCACGGTGGTCTGGTGGTTATGGCGCTCGACTGCTGACCCGAAGGTCGCGGGATCGAATCCCGGCCGCGGCGGCTGCATTTTCGATGGAGGCGAAAATGTTTGAGGCCCGTGTACTTAGATTTAGGTGCACGTTAAAGAACCCCAGGTGGTCGAAATTTCCGGAGCCCTCCACTACGGCGTCTCTCATAATCATGTTGTGGTTTTGGGACGTTAAACCCAAAAGACAAAAAATTGGTACCCTTGTCGTCTTTATTTCTAGTTAGCGCTTGCGTTCGTCTCGTACTTCTTCTTTGTCCGTGTGTCTTCCCGCGCTATGCTACTAGCCAGTTTACGATGAACCAACAAGCCCACAGTGGTACCCTTGTCGACTTTATTTCTAGTTAGCGCTTGTGTTCGTCTCGTACTTCTTCTTTGCCCGTGTGTCCTCCCGCGCTATACTACTAGCCAGTTTACGATGAACCAACAAGCCCACATTGGTACCCTTGTCGAGTTTATTTCTAGTTAGCGCTTGCGTTCGTCTCGTACTTCTTCTTTGTCCGTGTGTCTTCCCGCGCTATGCTACTAGCCAGTTTACGATAAACCAACAAGCCCACATTGGTACCCTTGTTGACATTATTTCTAGTTAGCGCTTGCGTTCGTCTCGTACTCCTTCTTTGTCCGTGTGTCTTCCCGCGCTATGCTGCTAGCCAGTTTACGATGAACCAAGAAGCCCACATTGGTACCCTTGTTGACATTATTTCTAGTTAGCGCTTGCGTTCGTCTCGTACTTCTTCTTTTTCCGTGTGTCCTCCCGCGCTATGCTACTAGCCAGTTTACGATGAACCAACAAGCCCACATTGGTACCCTTGTCGAGTTTATTTCTAGTTAGCGCTTGCGTTCGTCTCGTACTTCTTCTTTGTCCGTGTGTCTTCCCGCGCTATGCTACTAGCCAGTTTACGATGAACCAACAAGCTCACATTGGTACCCTTGTTGACATTATTTCTAGTTAGCGCTTGCGTTCGTCTCGTACTTCTTCTTTGTCCGTGTGTCCTCCCACGCTATGCTACTAGCCAGTTTACGATGAACCAACAAGCCCACATTGGTACCCTTGTCGAGTTTATTTCTAGTTAGCGCTTGCGTTCGTCTCGTACTCCTTCTTTGTCCGTGTGTCTTCCTGCGCTATGCTACTAGCCAGTTTACGATGAACCAACAAGCCCACATTGGTACCCTTGTCGAGTTTATTTCTAGTTAGCGCTTGCGTTCGTCTCGTACTTCTTCTTTGTCCGTGTGTCTTCCCGCGCTATGCTACTAGCCAGTTTACGATGAACCAACAAGCCCCCATTGGTACCCTTGTCGACATTATTTCTAGTTAGCGCTTCCGTTCGTCTCGTACTTCTTCTATGTCCGTGTGTCCTCCCGCGCTATGCTACTAGCCAGTTTACGATAAACCAACAAGCCCACATTGGTACCCTTGTTGACATTATTTCTAGTTAGCGCTTGCGTTCGTCTCGTACTTCTTCTTTGTCCGTGTGTCCTCCCGCGCTATGCTACTAGCCAGTTTACGATGAACCAAGAAGCCCACATTGGTACCCTTGTCGAGTTTATTTCTAGTTAGCGCTTGCGTTCGTCTCGTACTTCTTCTTTGTCCGTGTGTCTTCCCGCGCTATGCTACTAGCCAGTTTACGATGAACCAACAAGCTCACATTGGTACCCTTGTTGACATTATTTCTAGTTAGCGCTTGCGTTCGTCTCGTACTTCTTCTTTGTCCGTGTGTCCTCCACGCTATGCTACTAGCCAGTTTACGATGAACCAACAAGCCCACATTGGTACCCTTGTCGAGTTTATTTCTAGTTAGCGCTTGCGTTCGTCTCGTACTTCTTCTTTGTCCGTGTGTCTTCCCGCGCTATGCTACTAGCCAGTTTACGATGAACCAACAAGCCCACATTGGTACCCTTGTTGACATTATTTCTAGTTAGCGCTTCCGTTCGTCTCGTACTTCTTCTATGTCCGTGTGTCCTCCCGCGCTATGCTACTAGCCAGTTTACGATAAACCAGCAAGCCCACATTGGTACCCTTGTTGACATTATTTCTAGTTAGCGCTTGCGTTCGTCTCGTACTCCTTCTTTGTCCGTGTGTCTTCCCGCGCTATGCTGCTAGCCAGTTTACGATGAACCAAGAAGCCCACATTGGTACGCTTGTTGACATTATTTCTAGTTAGCGCTTGCGTTCGTCTCGTACTCCTTCTTTGTCCGTGTGTCTTCCCGCGCTATGCTGCTAGCCAGTTTACGATGAACCAAGAAGCCCACATTGGTACCCTTGTTGACATTATTTCTAGTTAGCGCTTGCGTTCGTCTCGTACTTCTTCTTTTTCCGTGTGTCCTCCCGCGCTATGCTACTAGCCAGTTTACGATGAACCAACAAGCCCACATTGCTACCCTTGTCGAGTTTATTTCTAGTTAGCGCTTGCGTTCGTCTCGTACTTCTTCTTTGTCCGTGTGTCTTCCCGCGCTATGCTACTAGCCAGTTTACGATGAACCAACAAGCTCACATTGGTACCCTTGTTGACATTATTTCTAGTTAGCGCTTTCGTTCGTCTCGTACTTCTTCTTTGTCCGTGTGTCCTCCCACGCTATGCTACTAGCCAGTTTACGATGAACCAACAAGCCCACATTGGTACCCTTGTCGAGTTATTTCTAGTTAGCGCTTGCGTTCGTCTCGTACTTCCTTCTTTGTCCGTGTGTCTTCCTGCGCTATGCTACTAGCCAGTTTACGATGAACCAACAAGCCCACATTGGTACCCTTGTCGAGTTTATTTCTAGTTAGCGCTTGCGTTCGTCTCGTACTTCTTCTTTGTCCGTGTGTCTTCCCGCGCTATGCTACTAGCCAGTTTACGATGAACCAACAAGCCCCCATTGGTACCCTTGTCGACATTATTTCTAGTTAGCGCTTCCGTTCGTCTCGTACTTCTTCTATGTCCGTGTGTCCTCCCGCGCTATGCTACTAGCCAGTTTACGATAAACCAACAAGCCCACATTGGTACCCTTGTTGACATTATTTCTAGTTAGCGCTTGCGTTCGTCTCGTACTTCTTCTTTGTCCGTGTGTCCTCCCGCGCTATGCTACTAGCCAGTTTACGATGAACCAAGAAGCCCACATTGGTACCCTTGTCGAGTTTATTTCTAGTTAGCGCTTGCGTTCGTCTCGTACTTCTTCTTTGTCCGTGTGTCTTCCCGCGCTATGCTACTAGCCAGTTTACGATGAACCAACAAGCTCACATTGGTACCCTTGTTGACATTATTTCTAGTTAGCGCTTGCGTTCGTCTCGTACTTCTTCTTTGTCCGTGTGTCCTCCCACGCTATGCTACTAGCCAGTTTACGATGAACCAACAAGCCCACATTGGTACCCTTGTCGAGTTTATTTCTAGTTAGCGCTTGCGTTCGTCTCGTACTTCTTCTTTGTCCGTGTGTCTTCCCCGCGCTATGCTACTAGCCAGTTTACGATGAACCAACAAGCCCACATTGGTACCCTTGTTGACATTATTTCTAGTTAGCGCTTGCGTTCGTCTCGTACTTCTTCTTTGTCCGTGTGCCTCCCGCGCTATGCTACTAGCCATTTTACGATGAACCAA
>NC_051180.1:141159246-141194946 GCF_013339695.2 Rhipicephalus sanguineus | reverse complement strand
AGATGCACCGGAGCTTACAGGAGGCCACAGTTGTATTGGTGCTCCCGCAGCCTCTCGATGACGCACCTTCCCGTCTGTCCAACGTAATGAGCTCCGCGGGAAAGTGCGATCCTGTGCACGACGTTCTTCACGCATACAACATATCCTTTTTGCATGTCTGGTCGAGTTCATTCCGCCCTCGTTCCTGTCGTGGTCACCATTAACTTTTGCGCACAATCCTAGTATTAGATTTTTCGGCGCAGTGAAGACCGTCCTCACAGTGTACCTTGCAGCGACCTTCTTCATCCGGTGTGCCACCGTATGCATGTACGGCATTGTTATGAAAGGTGGCCTTCTTTCATCTTTTGGCAGTTGTTCTTTTGTTTGCCTTAGCAAAACTGACGACATTATCGACACCAACAAATGACGTGGGTACCACTCTTTTCAAGGCGCTTCACTTGCATGCTCACTCCCGCCTCGATAGAGTGCTTGCATGATTTCTTAATCGCTTCCAGAAGGCACGCTGTGGCAAGCTTGTCAACAGTCCACTCATGTGAAATAAAATATTGCCTCCCTAGGCAAGAAGGATATCGGTAAGTTATTGTTTACTCAGAGAATGGCGTCCTGAATGGTTGTCCCCCTCTCTGCACCGAAGTATCGTGAGGTGAGAAGAAAGGCCGAATTCACTGCCCTTTCCTTCCGCTGCAAGTCTGCCGAATAGTACTCACCCGGAATACCTGATTGTGATCGCTACCCATAATTTCGATGCGCGCAGCAATGGTGTCGGTTCATACGACCGGTGAGAATTTCTATACCATCACAGGATAGCGCGCACTTGCAACGGGGACAAAGGGAGAAGAACACGACAACACAAGCGCGAACTTTCAACTAAAGTTTATTCAAGGAAAAACGGAAGAGAAGAAAATAACACAAAATACCGCGCATGCATCACTGCGCACTGTAAACGAAAATTAGCCGAGATGGGAGCTTTTCCAGCATATGAGCCCCTAAAACCCCCATGCCCCAATCATTTACTCCGTGGTAGCGGGGTGAAGTCGGCACATGTCGTCGTAAAACGCCCCTTGCTTAATGAGGGAGTTTATGAACGACATGACCTTGTTAAACTCCCCACGGAGTTTTAGATCACGTGGTTAGAAACTCTCTATGGGAGGTTTAAAAAGTATTTTTGGTCGTGACGTGCGTGTCACGTGGTCAGAAACTCCCTATGGGAGTTTTAGAAACCATTTTTGGTCGTGATGTGCGTGCGTGTGTGAATGTGCGTGTGTGTACGGGCATGTGTTTGCAGCGAGGATTTGCAACGGCCGGCTGGTTTGTGTAGACGTGTAGGACTATTTTCTCCACTGAACCGTTCTGGTCAGAGACAAGTTCAACTAGCGCCAGCGTCCGACCGCGAACACATCGAGCTGGCTGTCCTGTGTTTATTCTCCCGTCAAGCGGCAATGCCCATGCACACGAGTGCAAGCCTCCGACACGCCACGGATACCTCGCTTCAACGCGCCGACTTACGAAGAACTGCGAAGAATAATTTCATCGGTAACAAAAGTAAGCTGTTGCGATCGTCAGCGGGTTGTTTCTGGAGTTTCACCGGCTAAAACTTCGAAGCAGTAAGAAGTAGGCTTCGCTACGTCGTCGGCATCAAGCCGGCCGGCGGCCGGTGTGAGAGCTGCGCCGGCGACGCGCTCGCCCCGAACACCGGCAACGCTTGCTTCTCGGAGTGTCACCGAACCGGTCTCGCCACCGGCCACCGGTGAAGCAAAGAATATGTTTCACAGAAAATAAAAGCTGCTGGAATGAGTAAGTTTAAATTGTCTCTTTGTGCCATGCAACCACCGTTGTCAAACGTATAGCGAGAAGGCGAGCGCCGATACGAGATAGATTGAACCAACATGCGGCCGCCGCTGCACTGCGAGCAACAGGAACCGCGACTACGAGCCGTCTCGTTCGTTGTAAGTGCATCGCTCCGTAGCTTAACGCGGATAGCGGACACCTGTTTTTTTATTGTGTGTGTAAAATAACGGCGACGAAAACTGCACAGCAGCAAGCATTTTGTGATCGCGATCCGCCGTTCGTCGTATAGCCGTGCCGTACTCCTGCGAAAGGCCTAGCGACGCCGTCGGCAACAACGCGGTATACGTGGCGTTGAATGTCAGGCGTGTTTATAGTAAAAGACGGGTGTACCTCAGTAATACCTATAAGCCCACCACAAATATACACGTACGCCATGAATGTTTGGTGCATAATTACGCGGAAAAGGAGTGTCCCATCCGAGCTACATTGGAGGTCAAGATGTGGTGCCTATATATACTCGGTGACCAAAGTTTGGTTGTGAAGCGCGGGTGGCGAGCGGTTGTCAGTGTGAGTGTTGTGTTACTTTGCGAATGTTGTGTGCATGTTTGTGCACGTGTGATCGAGTTTGCGTGTTTCGATGCTAATTTAATTAAATATTCTTCGGTGCATGGTGCGACAGCGAAAAGCATTTTTTTTTTCGATGGTTATAAAAATTTACTCCCATACTTACCTGGAAAAGCTCCCCTATGGATGTAAACAAATACTCCCATCAGTCCACCCAAAACCTCCGTCCTTAAGGGGGGTAAATTTTTTACTCCCCTGGACGGGGTAAATAAAACCCCCATCGGGGCGTGCGCTAGAGGACAAGTCCATTTACTCCCATCTCGGCTTTTTTTTGCTTACAGTGTGCGCAGAAAACATAACTAAATTATAAGCCACACATAATATCAAAGTAACCAATCTGTTGACCGTTGCAAGGCGCTAATCAGTGTGGCCAAGAAAAGACAGTTCTTTATCTGTTAGTGCCAATGGCACTAACAGATAAAGAATCTAACAATAACAGATAAAGAACAGGCACTAAAGAATCTATGGCAGGGCAGCAGCTAGGCGTGACGGAGCCGAAAGCAAAAGAAAAGGTGAAGTTTGCCGTGATACCTTATGTGCATGGGTTGTCACATCGTCTAAAAAAGGTGGGCGCCCGGCATGAGGTCAAGGTGGTGTTTTCCGCGGAACACAAGGTACGCGGCGTATGCCCCGCTGTGCGCAGACGCATAGAGTCGAGTTCTAGGAACAGTCAAGCCTGCAGCATTAAACCACACATACAGCCACGTACCTTGCGCCTCGGGAGTCGTATATAGCATCCCGTTATCATGTGGCCGCGTTTATGTTGGCCAGACGGGCAGATGTCTGAATGTGCGCCCCAATGAACATAGGAACGCAGTTAAAGGTCCTACAGTTTCGACACACCTTGGCATGCATTGCAGATATACTGCGGGTGCTCCGCGGATTTCACAGGCACCACAGTTTTATTCCGTCACATGGACAAGACTACAAGGGAGATCCAAGGTATATGTAAACTGGTAGCGTAACTTCTGTAGAAGCCCACGTGTCAAGCCGGTGGCTAGTTGTTGCAACAGTCGCCATCTATGTGAGGAGGGGACAAACAGAATTAAAAAAAAAAGAAAAAGATGACGTCACAACCGGAAGCGGAAATGACGTCACGTTTTAACGCGATGGGCGCAAAATTATGAAATTTTTTGACAGGGCGCCGCTTCTTACTTTTTTTATAGCTGCATGTTCTTTTTTCTTATCACTATGACGGCTCCATAATGGAAGCCTCCAAGATAACGGGAAGACGAAAAAGACAGATTTGATAGATAAGGTGTATTTTATTGGCGAAATATTGCAGTTGAACAGGATATTACCCCAAAATATATAACAAAGAAATCAGAAGTAGGATAACAATTCAACGTGCACACTGTGATGGTGTAATGTGGGCCCAGGATCCGAAATAATTCAACCGGCAGTCAGGTGATTCTGTACACACAACACAGACTAACACAACCGATAACTCTGACGATTCACACACAACACACTACAGCATTCCTTATTTACATCCTAAACGTCCTACACGCCTCGCACACAAACTGTCCTACTCGCCGTTATGAACTGTTGCCGCTGCGGCGAGGTCGGTCGTCACCGGTACTCCTTGGGCAGTCAATAGTCACGCTGCCTTGACCGTGGCGAGGTGGTAGTGGTGGTGATGATGGCACTGCAGGCCGGTAGATCACCAGGCCACTGCAGCGCAGGTTAGCTGCCCGTCGCCAACATGAGCCGCGGCCACCTCGTGACACCACTCGGGCCCCAGGACCTCAGGCCAGGGACAGTGCCGGTCTCTGTGTCAGCACCGGGCACAGAGCGGGAATCAGGCTCACCAGGTCCACATGGCTGCCGGACGCCTGGTTAAGCGATGTCGCGACCCGAGCCGCCGACCAGCGGCTGCCGTTCCAACCGTGTCGCGCTCCAACTCCTCGAGCCGCACGCCCCGCTCGCGCTTCCTTTCGTCGTCTTCCCCTCCAAGGCGTACCGCAGAGCAGAACTGTCGTTCCCTCTTCGCCCCGTCACGGGCCACACAATCCACATCATCACACACACAAACCTTGCACACGTGTTGCTCTTGCATCCGTAGACAGCGCAGCGTTTCTTCGCGTGGCATGGCGGACTCATCGTCCCGAAGGACGACAGCACGCCGGCCGTGCGCTGGCAAAACACAGTCACTGAAACGGTTCCCGATGGCTGCGATGGGCTATATTACCTTCTGCCAAGTACCGCGACTAGAAAACAACGCTTATGCGAGGAAATCACCTACGGACGACAGGCACAAATCTACTGCGCAAAAACGAGCGACGCCATTTGCATCTCAAAATGCGCAAAACCGTTGGCCCATGTTACCAGACTGCCTGCATGTGCCCGCTGTTTCTGAAAATAAACGAAAAAAAATTGGCCACTCAACCACATATCCAAGATTAAAGTTTGATTAAAGTAACCTACTAATTTAATTCGTGACAAATAAAATTAAAACTAATGAAAATAAACGCTTAATTAATTTTTTGTTTTCATTATTTGTCCCCCCCTCACCTAGTAGCGCTTTAATCGTCACGCGGGTGTTGATGTTTGTCGCAATAGGTTTCCGACCACTTTTCGTTCCGAGTTTCGCGACCTATTTAGATTGACCTTGGGAGATCTGTGAGGCCTTCCAAATAAAAAAAGGACATAGATGTGTAAGCCAGACGTCATTGGCACTAACAGATAAAGAACTGTCTTTTTTTGGCCACACTGATTAGCGCCTTGCAACGGTCAACAGATTGGTTATCAACTGCCATGTTGTTAGGCTTATTATGTGTGGCTATGTGTGGCTTATAATTTTTATATATTATATTATGTGTGGCTTATAATTTAGTTATGTTTTCTGCGCAGTGATGCATGCGCGGTATTTTGTGTTATTTTCTTCTCTTCCGTTTTTCCTTGAATAAACTTTAGTTGAAAGTTAGCGCTTGTGTTGTCGTGTTCTTCTTCCTTTGTCCCCGTTGTAAGTGCGCGCTATCCTGTGACGATGAATACATACCAACTCGCCCAGTTTTCTGCTTTGTTATGAGAATTTCTACCTTCGTAACTCGGGATCATGGACCCTGTTTTTTTTCCAGTGGCTTTGTTCTTTCAAGCACTCTATTCACGGACATTCAAAAAAGTTGCGGTGCAAAAAAAGAAAAAGAAAAAAAAACAGTGTTTCAGCTATCTTGCGCAAAGTACTTAAAAAGAAACATATGCGCTAAGGGTGTTGAATTGGCCTAGTGTTTTTCTGATCCATATGAAGCACATCATGATATATTTTCCCAATCCGCCAAGCTGGGCAATTAACAAATGTTGCTTAATTAACTTTTAAAATATAACTCAAGCGAAAAATCTTCAATACACTAATAGTAGCGCGTGTTCACAAACGTCGGATGATTTCATCTATGTTAACTACACTGTTTAAATTTTTCTTGCCTTTCTTTGAAAAAGCACAAAAAAAAATAGTTGGTGCAGGTTAGCTGAAACACCCTGTATACATACCCTGAATGTGGTAATGTTAAGAGAAATTGACTTTTCATATTTAAAGGAAACAGCCATAATGTTACGTTGGAACTTACGCTTGTGGTTTTGATGTTTTGCCTGTTGTTCTTGTCGTTTTTAGGCCTAGGGGTAACAAGAGCGAAATCAACAATACGAAACATATGTGTTTTCTGTGCCAAATAGTACGTTTTATTTAGACAGTTATTTATAAATCAGACCTAGACACCACGAACGAGGCCGAGGTGCATGCAGGGAAGAAGTGCAGATTGCAGCCCGTAGATAGGCAACGTTGTATAATGTTTGCTTTTATTTCCGTCGATATTCTAGCGTTTTGCAGGACTGCCGTTGCGCGCGCACATATACGAACAAGAAAGGTGCGTACAGTATCTTTTAGCCGTCTCCATATAGAAGCAGTATTTCATTCGCGAAGATTAGTAGGTAATTCGGGAATGTTGCAGCGATCACTGAAGGGTTCAGACTTATCAATTCATTTATTTATTTACAATACATGATATAAATGAAACGCATGGATTTTTCTTCATGAGATCTCTAGTACAGCACTGTTACACGTTGCATAATTGCTCGATTGTTTCACTGAAGTCACCGATTGTGAAGAGAATGGAAACGTCAAGTGAAGGCCACTTCACATTTGTGATGTCCTGAGAAAAAATAAGGAAAGACGCACCGTAATTCGAGGAGACGAAGTGTATACAGCTTTTTTATGACTGGTGCGAGCGGAATCACAACGGGTTGGCCTGATAGCCACGGAGAACAAGGTGATATATCTGCTTGATACAATCTGAAGAACAGGCGCAACTATAGACGTTGCGCGTTGGCTCATGAAGGGCTTTAGTTATATTTTACTCGTATGAGTAATCTGTAAAATGAATTGTGTTGCACGTTCTTGCCCGAATTATTCGTTTTTATTAAAGTTTGATTGGTGAAGGTCCCAAGGAGATAATGCGTATTTAAGCTTAGATCTGATGAATGTCTGATAGGTGAGTAGTCTGGCGGAAAATGAAGGAAGGAACAGGAGAGAGGGAAAGGGTGGGGATGCTAACCAGTAAAGAATAACTGGTATGCTACCCTGCACTATATAAAGGAATGTGGGAGATTGAAAGAGGTACACAGAAATAGATATAAGAAAAGGAAGAGGGGGAGTACAGGCACAGAGTCAAAATCCTCGTCTATAACCTCCTGTGTAATTCTTGTATAACAGAAGCGCAAAAAGGACAACGACAAGGAAGTGCACAACACAAGCGCTCGTGTTGTGCACTTTATTGTCCTTGTCCTTGTCCTTTTTTGCGCTTCTGTTATGCAAGACCGAATCAGTACCAACTAGCTCGCCTTTCTGTTTTGCTTTTTCTCCTCCTGTGTAAGTCTGTTGTCTTCAAGAACAAACTTTATTTATTAAAGAGAGAGGTTTCGGGGGCCGATGTTGGTGACCCCTGATGGTCAGTGTCCTTAGTCCGGGCGCCGCATGACTACACAGAATTTGAACAGTGCCTTTGTTGCCTTCATCCGTAATGACTTCTCAGGATGACACTCTAATATGGTTGCTGCTGACATTGGTCTGTGGTCAAGGCGAGCCAGATCGAGTGCTAGTGGTCGTCTCTACACATTGTAGTGAGGACAGTCGCAGAATATGTTTTGCACTGTCTCCTCGTTACCACAGATGTTTGATAAAGGTTGCGACGTCGGCAACCAAGAACGCGGTTAGTTTCTTTTGAAACGTGCGCTGTGTGAGGGGCTATGTTGACATTTCAATTAATCGCAACTTAAAATCATGTCTTTCCCATCGTCTTCCTCGTCGCCTTCAAAACCTCTACTACCGACTTCGTCTGAACGCCGTATTCACACATCCTGTTGCGCCTTGGTTTGACCACTAAACCATGTTGTGATAACCGTGGTGAGTTGGAAACAGTGCAAAATCTTTTGTCGGAATTTCCAGGCTACAAAGAAGAACTTCCTTCAACGGTAGCATTAGCTCACCTTCCCAAATGCCACTACATTTCGGGAAAATACTTCTCCCTATATGTGTTCTCCATGACAGCAACGTGAAGTTAAAATTCTTTTCGATGCCTTTCAAAGTCATTAACATAATTGATAAGCTCTAAACCGAATTACATCGCAAACACTGCATTTGTCTAACTGGTAAATACCACGACCTTATATTATTATTTTATTCCTTTCCCCCTCTCTTCCTCCTAGCGCCTTCTCTCCCCAATATATATATCTTTTGCCGAGTAGCATGAAAGCGCTTCCATACGATGACATAATTCTCTGTACTTCATAAACAGCACTCTCTCTTCCTCTCGCCAGCAAATTAACGCTTAAGTGCTTGTCTGCACTTATAGATAAAATGTCGGAGTCGGAAGCTAGATATTTCGGCCCAGAGTGGCACTAATGAAAAGGGAGCAGCGATGCTTTGTTCACGTTTAAGGACATCAAATATTCGTTACACCAGGTTTCCATTTGAATAATATAATAATTAGAAAATAAATGACACGCTTATCTGCAAAATGCCGCATGTTAGAAGAAATGTATCTTTTTTGAATTTTTGACGATTTAGAGTAATATATGGTGTTTCAACGCTCACCCGAAGGTCGCAGGATCGAATCTCGGTCACGGCGGCCGCATTTCGATAGAGGAGAAATGCCAGAGGTCCGTGTACTTTGATTTAGGTGCATGTCAAAGAACCCCAGGTGGTTGAAGCTTCCGGAGCCCTCCACCAAGGCGTCTCTCATAGTCATATTGTAATTTTCAGACGTAAAACCCCCAAAATTGTTATTATATAGAGTACTGGGTACTTTATTATAGGAGACCTGCAAGCTGTCCCTTAAAGGTCTAAATGGGCTATCACCTATCACACACCTTGAGTTAGCCACAATGCGACCGTTACTACGCAAATAGTTCATACATTGATCAGAACCTTTAACTTCAACAAGTCACTCTCGTGGCTAAAAATATGGCATAACATTGTTTACAGTTCCGCTTTGTCTACCACCTGCTGAGAAACTAATGCCAACTTCAGTTTTGCGTAGGCGAATTTCTGCAGTAAATCTGCTCCCAATACTGTCCACACAGTTGTTGTTTTTTTCTGGGGTTGGAGGGAGGGCTGAAGGAGACACCGGTTCGCCTTCGTCTCTCTTTGTAGCCCATTAACAAAACACATGCACTAGTTTGTACTAACGTACTGTGCGGACTTTGGTGGTTGCCCGAAAGTGTAATAACGAAGCCGCTCGCGTTACATTTGTCTGGTGCAGCTTGACATGTAGTGGTAATCGTGTGACGTTGCATTTCTTGGTAGATGCGCATATCTCAATTTTTGCAGAAGCTTGAAATGCGGCTGTGTAAAATTCTGGAAACCGACTTATTTTTCAACGCGTGTCTTGCGAGGCTTACTGCGACAAACAGCAGCATTTTGAGTTAGGTACAGAAGCAAAACTGAGTAATCACCTCGTTGTCCAGTATGCTTTATTTAGCTACGCTATACACATATAGGTTGCACTAGGGGAAAGGACAAAGAAAATACTTTCAGCATATTCTTAGTTTTAGCTGCTTGTATGGACCATGAGCAAATCGAAAAGCTTTTTTGAATCCTTTAAATATGCAGCAGATGTTCAACATAACACGTAATAATTTGTAAAGCAGACGGCGCCTTCTAATGGGACGATATCAAAACCGAGTGTATGTTGGCACTATCTGCAGAAGCTCGGGTATTTTTCTCTTTTATTAACAGTTTAGGTAGTAAAATTAATTAACATAACTCTATGAAAGCTGAAACATTTTGGCCATAATACGAACGCATTTATCGCTTTAGAAAGCCCCAGAAATGTCATTTTCTACTTTTGATGAAGTCGCCATATTTTTATATTTTTTTATTATTTTCAACTTGAAAAAGAAAACTAGGTCGCAATACTACTCAGAAGCCACTGGCACTTGTTGTTCACAAAATATCTGAACGAGGTATGTTGGAATGTCCTCTGAAAAGATTGCATTATCGTTGTGGCCACAAAACAATTCAACAGTAAGATATTTAAATGCTGTTATTATATAGAATACGATAAATATATACAAGCGGCTTCTTCAGGACCCTGCTAACATATATTTATCTTTGGTCACACAGAACACTTCCCTTTTGTGTGAAACGGTCGTCACGCTAACTTGATACTTTATTTTACTGAACACTGCAAATCAGAACTGTGCTTCATTTCACATTAATCTGTTAAGGATATTACTGTAACAGCGATTTTAGTCTGCACAAGAATGCACGAAGCTATATCGCATGAGAAAGTAAATCTTGTGGCTGTGTTGGCTCCTTCAAGGCTTACGAAGCACGCTTAACTATCGTGTTCATCATCTGGGCTCAAGCTCAGAAAGATTTTCTATCGTAATATTTTCATTCTGCATCTGGTGCCATCGCGTAAAGTCATTATTACCCTCATATTCGCTTGGGCGAATTCTTATGGGCAAGTGCAGGCAAATGACATTTTGAGGGGATGGCTCGAAGAAAGCTCCGAAAACATTGCTCGTTAAGACTAATACACAATTTGCAGATCACGTTGCCCGATGAAGAAATTTAGACCATACATCTCCCTTTGAGCACAATTTCCTTTATGCTGGCATTGCCACTGAATGTAATTAGTCTACAGTAAAACACTTGAACAAGTCCTAATATTCTGCTTGTCGTCCAGCATAGCTAGGACAATCTATTTCTGTTTATCTATTTCTGTTAAGACAGCATTAAATATATGAAACATTTTGTACACGTGTGTACAATGCTAAGTGTGCGAGATTGCACGCTCTTTATCCTGACTGAAACTGTGCTAATATACTGCACTCACGCCGTGTGTGTGTTATGTATGCATAAAGTGATATCTTAGCGTTGGAGTATTAATGCGCCATTTAGGCCAGAGAATACGCTGTGGTAATATTTACTATGGCTCATATTCCATTTCTGAATGACAAGCACTGCTTATAGCCGCTAATATATTTTTGCATATATGGAGGATCTCGCATTAATTTGTACCGTATAAAATTACACGAGATATAAGTTTGACACTTGAGGTAGAAATAAAATATTTTCTCGTAGTATTTTCTCAATTATATTGCTGTAAAACAACTATTTGTGCTAATGTGAGACTGCTGACCTACATCAATGTTCCAATCATACCGGATGAAGTTTTCTAATGGTAAAAATGAGTCTCGAAATGCTTCTGGACAGCGCAGCGTGTGAAAAAGTAGGTTTCTTCACGAGCTGTTCGAAAGGAACAAGGATATAGGAGCAAGGATAAAGGAACTCTTTAGGAACAAGGATATAGTGCTCAGGGAAGTGTCTCGAATTCTGAGTTTTCGGTGAGAGATTAATTTGAGTGACACATGGTGAAATGTGCTACGTCGAAAGAGACGCTCAGGTGAGCAATTGCCGGCCAGGTCTTCCACGCTGTCCACCTATTCATCGCTATTAACACTATTCATAATATAACACTCTTTCGCCTGTAAGGGAGATGATTTTCTAAGGGCTCGTTTATCTTTGTTAGACACAATATTAATGAGAACTAACAGACATTAACGCCAAGGAAAGTATAGGGGGTGTTATCTGTAGTATTTAGAACATAAATGTGAAGAAAGTAAAGTGGACGAAAAGATTACTTGCCGCCGGCAGGGACCGAACCTGCGACCTTCGAATAACGCGTCCGATGCTCTACCACTGAGCTACGGCGGCGGTCATCCTCCCGTCCACTTTTTGGGGTATATATGTTGATTTAAACGTAGGAGTGTTAGTCAGCGCCAATCGCAGCCATGGCGGCGAGTGTAGAACACTCTTTTTTTGCCTGGTGGCGTCACGTAGCACGTGATCTTTTTACGAGCTGGCAGCTGACCAATAATCCCTCGCATACTACCTGAAGGCATTAAGTCTGCCAGGACGAGACCCTCGCTATGAATGAAGGAAGGGAGATGATTTTCTAAGGGCTCGTTTATCTTTGTTAGACACAATATTAATGAGAACTAACAGACATTAACGCCAAGGAAAGTATAGGGGGTGTTATCTGTAGTATTTAGAACATAAATGTGAAGAAAGTAAAGTGGACGAAAAGATGACTTGCCGCCGGCAGGGACCGAACCGCCGTAGCTCAGTGGTAGAGCATCGGACGTGTTATTCGAAGGTCGCAGGTTCGGTCCCTGCCGGCGGCAAGTCATCTTTTCGTCCACTTTACTTTCTTCACATTTATGTTCTAAATACTACAGATAACACCCCCTATACTTTCCTTGGCGTTAATGTCTGTTAGTTCTCATTAATATTTCGCCTGTAAAGCAGTTTCTGGCAGAAAGCCGTGCTTTTCACTGCAACTGTGTTTTTTTTTTTTTTTCAAATGCTTCATCCAAGTCTGGGTTGTCCTTATTAACGTTTTATTATCTGCTGCTGAATATCTTCTTAAATTGAATCAGAATTATGTAAGTTGGTAAATGGCTAGTAAATGTTACTTGACTGGTAAATGATATGAAAGAGCACAGTCTTGGAGAATAATTATTGAGCGATTTACACGCATGGTCGAGATATAGCTTCCGGTGCGCTATTTCAGTTAACACCACGACAAGAATACTGGTTAAATACGCACATTATTATGCGCATCACAAGCAACTTGTCCTTCTTTTTTCTTTAAAAAAAATGTACATCCATAGAATGTGGGCATCTCCACGCGTGCGCGTTGATTAGACACAAATGAACACATAAAAAAAACAGTCGTTGCCACTACAGCTGAAGGTTTGGATATACAAAAACGACAAGACAGACGAAATAGGGAGGGAACAGGCTCACAACTGCCACCTAAAGGGGCACACGCCTGCCTGCTGCTTCGGAAATGGGAAAACATGACAGAAACGAAGATAGGTGGAAAGAGGAAAGAAAAACAAATAACACAGACGGGTACACAAATAAGTAGTCACATGGAAAAATGTCTATAAGCGCGAGGCCAAATCGGTTTTGTTTAAGAAAGTCAGTAGGGCTCGATGGGCGTGATCACACCGACAAGCACATCCTCCCGGGAGCAAGCAATCACCAAGGTTCGTACACTTAAAGTTTAATAAGTCCATATTCCTTGGTGAGCAGTGCCCGCGGCATAACGAATGCGCGACACTCTAAAATTACGTGTTCAAGTGCATCACAGGAGCCACAAGACGTACATAACTGACTGTCCACAGGTCCTTGACAATGCTGAAAACCAATACCAAACAATGGCACCTACGAGTATTTCAGAGTGCACTCTTTATGCCTTATGAAAAACACTCGTTGTTACCTCCCAACATCTTTTTTAAAAACACTTTTGACTTAAGAAACGTGGGGATAGCGAATAATGAAGGCTTCAGTGCATCGCAGGTGTTCGTGCGTGCAGGCTTTCTGCGAAGCGCGACCGTTAGGCGAAGAAACATAAAGAAGAGTTGAATTGGAATGCTAACGAGCGTGGTGATGTTCCACCCTGCTGTTGTCAATAATCGTATACACGGCAAGTTCGGATAAGCAAAAATATTATCGCGCCACAATATGAGCATTTATACATATTCCTCTGATGACTAATCGATGAGGTTTGGAAGTATCTGTTCACGCTTCTGCCTACAATAACCGCACCTAAAAGGATCAGAAACAGCTAGTCAAAATATCGCTCAGCTATTTTCAGCGAAACTCACCCACGCACCACGTTGTTGCTGCGTGCGAGCGCTATCATTGTGGTATTGAACAAAGTATGAAAATAGTATATACGCATGAGATGGCTGCCAGCGTAGCTAAGAAGACAATTCCCTGAATAAGTCACTAACGACGTTTTCAAAACCGTCGACAAATTCGATAATTATGCATATAGGGCCCGTCCACCTTTAAAAACATACGTATGTCTCTCGTAAGTGAGGACAATGTCAGCAAGCGCCATACCAAGTTATGAAACACGTTCTAGCGATATCGTTCGTTATCTTCGTAACATTTTCGTTCAGTTGGTTTCATTCAAACGCGCGAAAGAACATCAACACGCCGCCCAAAGTCGTTCTTGTTCGACATGGAATGCGTGCTGCCATCTACGCATCGAGCGGCAAACCGGAGCTTCCTATTGGGCGGCGCTGCTGGCGTTTTCAGTGTTACCAGGCCAAAATTCCGGTTCTGCTATTCTGAGCGCGGTTCTTTCCCATTTTTTGTGTCGAAATCGAAAACGAAACTGCAGCTTGACGCGCGAGCGGCTTTTTACCGATTGAATTTGACAGACCGACTAAAACAACTAAAATGGAGGTGCTGTACAATTGAATTGAAATGAATAAACAGCCACTAAACGTTGTATCCGTGTTAACCGGAATCCTCGGATAAGGAATCTGCATATAAAGTTAAAATTTACGTCGTATTAGGGCGCATTACCGGTGATCTGCAAAGATTGCAATGTGTGGTGGGATGACGAGTTGATAAATGAATAATTTTGAACTCTCATTTTTGCCCTGTTGAAGCGCAGTTTTCACGCGTTCATTTCAAATACACAGAACGCTTTGTCAGCGTCATTAGTGATCAAAATGCGGTACGTACTATGTTGTGTTTAGGTAGCATGTGGACATGTTATGGACGATGCGAACCAAGCGCGCCTAGCATTATTGGAGATCTTGAAAAAGAAATTACATACTCATTTCGTCCCTCTTTTGAGGCGCTATACGACACTCAGTTTTCTTGCTCGGTGTTTTGTCAGGACTAATCGTGACGCCATTTTAACACTGGAATCAAAGTTTATACTGCTACGCATGTTAATGACAGTCTTCGTAGAAAAAACTTTTATGAGCGTTTGATGGCCTTAAAGCGTGCTTCAACGACTGGGCTCAAGTATTTCCCGGTGCCATGAAAGAACTAAATTTGACGAGAGTTTATGTTTGCAGTGAAGAAGTAGCATCGTTTAGCTAATGTGCACGAAAATGATGAGGATTATCAGTTAATTACGGCCTTTGCCAAAACTCATTTAAAGGCTTCAGAGCATTCTGTAGGATTTACACTAGGGGTGTGCGAATATTCGAAAGTTTCGAATATTCGCCGAATATTACATTGGAAATATTCGTATTCGATTCGGAAATCGTGTATTCGAAAAGTTTCGAATAATCGATAACTTCGAATATTCAAAAAATTCGAATATGCGATTCGATTATCATGCATAAAATAACTCGTCTTCCACATTCCTGCTGCGTTTGTATAGCTAAAAACGTTGCCGAGAGGAGCGATAAACATCTTAAGTACACGGAGGCACGATATCTGCCTGCGACGAGCGCCCCAATACGTATGATGTATTGCTGGTACATCTCCTACGTGCAGCGCTGTTGGCGATCATGTAACCGTACATTTTCAATATTATGCGGCCGTAACGTGCCGCACTACCACTCGTTCACTATGCGGGACCACTTTTGAAGAAAGACAGTGACCCATGTGACTGGTGGCGGGCTGTAGGAACCTTCAGATACCCCTGTCTGGCAAAGCTTTGCCCCATGTAACTCCCTATACCAGCCACTTCTGTTCCAAGCGAGCGTGCCTTTTCAGTGGCAAGGGAGGGAGGGGTTATCTCTGTTAGAAGGGAGTGTTTGCTGCCTGATCATGTGGAGCAACTCATATTTCTTCATGATAACATCTAGTCATTACTTTCATTGTGCCGTGATATTTGCTTGTGTTGTGATGTGCATTGTGCTAGCCTGGACATTGTGTTCTGGAGATAGCAGTGTATGTTATGTTGCCGGTCAGGCTGTTAATGTTTTTTTTTTTCAAATAGCTACATGTTAAATAAAATATTGTTGCTGTGGAGGCATTTTTCCTTTGGTATTCGATATTCGATTCGATATTCGAAGGTGGATATTCGTATTCGATTCGTATTCGAAAAATTTGATATTCGCACACCCCTAATTTACACGCAACGGTACGTAGTGTCCTGGCAAAACTGAATTCTGTCCCAAATTCACATCGGATGTAACGGGTTCAGTGAGAGTTGGCGTGAAATGGGAGGTGATCTCTATTGATAAATTGTAGTTTTTGATTGATTCACGCACATTGATAGAAATTAATGCAAACACGCATTCTCCCCTCTTTAATGGGTGCACCGAAACGTGTACGTTTCTCCTTAGTTACATGACTGTGGCGCATTACTTTTGCTGAAATTGGTTGACTGCACAAAAATTTTATAATGTGCTGTTTATCTGCAGGTTGTCCAGGAAGTTAACTTTATTTAGAAAGCGCTCGAGAGCGTCGAATGTTTACAAACAAGAAAGAAACTTTCGACGTGTCTTTTAAGCGAACAACATAGCGCTGAGTTCAAATTCGCTGGAAGCATGGCGTTCCCAGTCTACGATTTATGCACGTGTTAAATTTAAAGTGTTTCTTTTAATTAAGGTATTTGCAGTAAATTACTTGTTCAAGTGTTAAACAGCCTTTGTTCGCAATGTATTCCAGTTTCCTGGAACCGCAGCAAACTTCAACTTTCTGTGAAGGGGGCGCGGTTTAAGAGTCCCTGTTCAAAAGGCTAAATGTAACTGGTATAAATAGTTTCTGCAGCATATTATTTATACAACTGTTCCAACAAGTGACAGGAATATTTAATGAAGCGCTGTAAGATTTCTCCCTGCTCAAAAGGTTAAAGGTAACTGCTATAAATAGAGCCTCCGCGGCAAATTCTTTATACGGCTGTTCCAACAAGTGATAGTAATGTTTAATGAAGCTCTGTAAGACTCTTCCCTGCACCGCAAGAAGTGAGACTGGCAAACAATATCTAATGATTGTGGTTAATTGTTAATTTTTCTGTGTGTTGCTTTTTTCATTGTTCCAGCGTGCTCTAAAAATTAAACTCATCTTTCATTGGCTTCATGAGTAGAGGACATGTGACACCGAGTTTATATTTGCGGGAAATAGGAACTGTGATGTGGATCTTTGATGACCAATCTTCTAAAGTGCGCAGCTCATTTCTGGGCGATAAGGTTTTTAATGATATACAGCTGCTCAAAAATTAAAGCTTAATTGAAAATTGGCCTTTAATTCCGCAAAGTCGCGAGATTTGTTGGTGTTACTGAACAGTATTTAATGTATATTGGTAATGTAGCGCACGATTTGTCGCTTTAGGCACCCGAAATGCTCATTCTTGAATATGTTGTTTTCCTTTTTTGCTTGAAACTTTCGAGTGGAAATACGTTCGTAATGTGGTACGTTCTAATAAGAATAAGAGTACGGGACCTGTCTTGCTTCCCTCCCCCCCTACCTTTGTTGTTTTTTATTCGTTTACGCTACGTATATAGATTACCAGCTAGTCCAGTGAGACAGCTTGCTAAGTTTGAGTCATCAAGCCTCAATCCTCAAGCCCGGTCAACCATCATGATAAAGCTGTCTGATATCAAGTAGTTATGTTCCTTAATGAATAGGATTAATAGAGTGACAGAGCATGTCTCTGCGTGCGCGTGTAAACCACGATCCGTGTGCGTGCCGCGCACATCAGCAGGACTGTAAGTAATCTTCTAAATAATCATACAGTCCGATTTAGTAATCTCTTGAGATATCACATTCCATATACTATAAATGTAAACAAAATTATACACCTCACGAGTATGCTATTTCATTACACGCATCTGAGTACAGTGTTTACTATATATATATATATATATATATATATATATATATATGGAGAGAGAGAGAGAGAGAGAAGGGGACAGAGAGAGGGGGAAGAGAAGAGACGCAACTAAGCTGTTATCTTATTTTATTTGCCAACGGTTTTGACCGGTGGGCCGGTCTGCGTCAGGGCTTATGAGCAATATATATATATATATATATATATATATATATATATATATATATATATATATATCAGTGACGAAGCACCCTAGGGTCTCGGGATGTCATGTCTTTGTCACGGTCCATCACAAACGGGTATGCGCCACGAAAATTTGGTAAATCCCACTACTCGCCACAGTTCCATACTATGCATATTATGAGTTAAAGGCTCGTCGTTACTGCAAAAAAACATTATGTTTGGCTTAGCAGCGGTATATGAATCCCCGACGAAATTTACCCAGGAGCTCAAGTTTCTTATCTAAAACCAGAGACACAAACGTGCATCTCTACGGTAAAGATACCTATTTGAAACGCCACTTCTTGAAACATACATATCTCCGAAGCAGAGGTGCCAGTTGGCTTATATTAAGCGGATTTGGGTTTCTTTTTTCGCCGAATCGCTTGTAGAATTTTTTCAGTCGCTTGTCGCCTTTTTCGGGCATATTTGCATTTTTCAGCAAATGTAGATATTTTAGTGATCATCGCGTTCCCCAATAGCGTAGTTGTCGATGTCTCTGGCTAGTTAAGTGTTGAAGTCAAACATACGTTGGGGGAATCAACAGGTAGCCTTAAAAGGGTACTGAACAAAACTTTTCCCGCCAAGATTTTCAGCCAAATTCAAAGATTGCGTGCTGCAATCGACAGAAACAGTCTTCATTTCAGGCAGAAAATAGAGGGCGATAATTAATTCAATGCGTTTTTCACACACTGCCCCGCCTAGCGGCCGCGCCGAGAACTAGAGGAGGTGACGTTTGGTGACGTCACATACACCTGAAACGGGCATGCCAACAATTCCAGCCGTCGCCCGCGTCTCTCAATGCGGTCAGCTTCCACTACGGTTCCCAGATCACTGTACGAACAGCACGGCAGGAACAATGTTCCCGGCTGGGGTAAATTATCCGGGCTTTTTGGAAGGCGGAAAGGGAGATGAAAGGAGAGGTAGAGAAAGATAAGCGGTGGATAGGAACACGTGCACCCTGCATGCGCCTCGGAGAATGTGACGTCACGGCTCGCGCTCGCGTGCAGACGACGCGCGCTGACTGTCCAACAAAAGTAGAGCCAACCGTTCAAAAATACGCAAAATAAACTCTGTTTATCAGAAAATACGCGTCTTCCGAGTAGAGTTTCGACATTTTCGTCCGTTTGTCCAATTTTTGTTCAGTATCCCTTTAATAATGCACTGGCAAACGTGCATTCAAACGGAAAGAACCCTGGAGACGATGTTAAAAAGTTAATATATGCGCTTTCGTTCCTAATTGCGAATATTTTCGCTGTACAAGATAGTTACAAAGATTTTTTTAACTCCCCTTCGTATTTAAGTGACGTTTTTATATAATGATTAAAAATATTTTCAAGAATTGGAAAATTTATCCAATTAGTGTAATCATACTAACGTACATAAATACAATGATTTCGCATCGGAAGGTCGTAATAAGATGTATTAGCAATAAAGCCGTGTAAATCACTTTAAACGCTCGAGTCTTGAAAGGGAGTGGCGTGATCATTGTACTGAAAAAGGCTGACATGGTCCCCTGTGCATTGGCCGAAAGCAACTCGAAGGCGAAAGACATCTTCTTCTTTTTCTTCAGTCGTTGTATTGTTCTTCCCACACCACCCTCCGAATGCTTTCTAGACCTATAACGTGGTTTTGCACTGCCTCCAGGATCAGAGTCATCGCAAGCTTTCTATATATCATGTGGTTTTGCACTGCCTCCGTGATCTGTGGGCCGATCACGGAGGCAATGCAAAGCGATGAATTCATTGATGTCGTCATCATGAGGCGTCACATTATGTGACGTCATGATGACGTCACAAATTTTGGCTGTCTGTGATGTCATGATGACGTGATATGGTAACGTCGTCATGCGATTATTTTTTACATCACTCGTGTTGACGCTGCCGACGCAGGGCACGGACGGTCAATTTTCACGTTTGATGAAGAATCTAAGGCTTTCGCCTCGAGATATTCAATCTTGTTACAGCGTGGTAAAGAATAGCAGTAACCAGTCAAAAGAGCCAAAATGAATGGTGTGAAAGAGCTCTCTTTCTCTTTTTCCTGGACCCCCTCGCCGAGTTTTCTTACTGTTTAACAAAGCTGTATTATCGGTCTCAAATGAAACGCGAACAGCGGAGCGCGTTGCCCAAGCATCATTAACTGTTTAGTGCGCTTCGTCCTGTCATCACCATTGGCAGGCCCGCACACCCGATTAGGCAGCACTACGCGACCAAAAGCATGATTGTGGCTCACTAGTGGCAAACCGCAGGAGTGTATCTGTCTCTCATCATAAGGGTGCGAACTGTAACACGCGCACCGCTGCTGGCTTTTCCTTCGGCTCCGGTAGTATGTGTAACAAGTTTTAATGTGAATCCAACTTGCGCAATCTGCTATAGTTGTCCACAATAACCCGCTGGTCGCAGAACTTATCAATTTTATTTTGTCGATAAACTCTTTTTGTACGTCACTGCAACTGGAAGTGGAGTGTGAACTTTCTTTCAAGTCTGTTTACAAAGCGCTAACTTTTGCGAATAAGCCGTAAAATTGATCGCGCTTCGCTTCCAAAGCAGCGCAGACTCTCTTTAAGTCACTTGGTGGGGCATTCGCATTTTCACGCAAGCTATTGCAACGCGATCCAGCCCAGTGAGTTACTCTACTAACTCGGCGGCATGATCCTGTCCGCGATGGCTGTGGGTATATAGAAGATATGTCAATTTTTAACTTATCTTAACTTCCTGTAATGCTGGCAGCCTTCTAAAGAAGTATTACTGGAAGAAAATAAACCTAGTAGTCGAGGAACGCCGTGCGACGCGAGCGAATTATAACTAAAATGCTGCTGTTCTAGCCAGAGCCTAGCTTCCCTCCCATCCTCCCTTCTGCGTCACCGGTGGATGGATGCTATGAGCGTCCCCTTTATAACGGGGTAGTCACAGTGGACCACCAGGCTCGACAAAAAAAAAAAATCTTTTTCCTTTTTTTTATGTTGGCCTAATGCCTCTACTTCGATAAAATCTATCTTACTACAGGAAAAAAAAAGAACAACGTAAATTCTCAGCCCAGTTCTCTGCCCTTTATGGCAGACTGTCTTTACCGGAGCGCCGTTCGCAGCGCCGCCATCGGTGGCGCACGAGGCGAGTACGGGCCTCTAGCATTTCGCCTCCACCAAAATGCGTCGCCGCGGCCGGGATCGAACCCTCGACTTTCGGGTCAGCCACCGAGTACCGTAACCACCATACCATCGAGGCAGACGTCTTTTTTTTATTGCATTAACTGGATTTGCATGAGGTACTCATTATACAACTTGACTTTGCTTCTTCTATTTTTCCTGACATATGCGCTCTCCTGTATGAGCCTTCATGGCTTGCATTATCAATAATTCAATAAGTAAATTATGCTTGCTCCAAAAATTTCAGTTCTCAATCTCTACTCTCTCCGTGTGTGTGTGTGTGTGTGTGTGTGTGTGTGTGTGTGTGTGTGTGTGTGTGTGTGCGTGCGTGTGTGTGTGAGAGAGAGAGAGAGAGAGAGAGAGAGAGAAAGCCTGCCATTCCCCCTATAAATATCTGACGTTCGCTACCACCTCCACTGCCTCACGATTTAAAGCGGGCATACCTGACGCTCACATGTTATCGCTCTACCTTTATGAAACGACTCCCGGCGATTCCAGTGTACAAGTAGTTTATTTTTGCACATTAATACTGCGCTGACAGAAGCAATTACACAAATAAAACGCTCAATATGGCAGAATTTGCTGAAAACGGCCACTGGTCGCCTCATAGTGATCGTGAATGATCAAAAAGAACACAAGAACTTCGTAATGATTTAAGACAGCGAGAAAAGGCAACCTTCAAACGCGGAAACAGTGAAGAAAAAAAAGTATTTAACTGCACGCGTATACACATGGGCATCAGACCAGCACAGAAGGTGTACCTAAACCACGGAAAGGAATATAGAAAACAAGAACCCGCCGTGGTTGGGTTATGGTGATCGACTGCTGACCCGAAGGTCGCGGGATTGAATCCCGGCCGCAGCGGCCCCATTTCGATGGAGGTGAAATGCCAGACGCCCGTGCACTTAGATTTATGTGCACCTTAAAGAACAACAGATAGTCAAAATTTCCGGAGCCCTCCACAGCGGCGCCTCTCATAATGATATCATTGTTTTAAGACGTAAA
This sequence comes from Rhipicephalus sanguineus, assembly GCF_013339695.2. Lineage (NCBI taxonomy): Eukaryota > Metazoa > Arthropoda > Arachnida > Ixodida > Ixodidae > Rhipicephalus > Rhipicephalus sanguineus. Next base: position 141,173,061 of record NC_051180.1, on the reverse strand, counting down.
TTCCCCCAATTTTTTTTTTACTTGGAAGCTCTGGAATGCCCCTACTATGCGTGTATCATGCCGGATCTTCTATGATGATTCACGATGCACGGGCTGTATTCTGAGCTTTGTTCCACGATGATGGCCGCAGTATGATTACGGTTGCCCTCTGATGAGAGGCTACCGCGGAGGTGTTATTGAAACTAGCTTCTCGCTATGCTTTTTGCTTATCGGGTTTGTCCTTGACTTAAAGTGCACAATTTTCGCATCATAGATTGCAAAGCTTTCACTTGGAACACCGCCTTCGGATGTGTAAGTCGTAGCGTTGTCGCCATTGCCTTCTGTGGAGTGCATTTCTCAATTCAGTCCCTGCGCACTGTGCAACCTTGGGCGCCACCGTAACTTTGTTTCACATTAGCTCGAAACGTCTGCAAATGGATGTTCCTGGGCGGGTACAGCAGGGTGTACGTGTACTTGAATGATGGGTTTGTTATTTCGTCACCGTATTCGTGTTGCTTGATGACAACGACACCCGCACACCCCTTGTCTGCGTGGAGACAAGGTTTATTTATACTCAGGGATGCCGAGATACGTCAGAGCAGTGTTGCGGTATACCTACAGCAACCGCGTCCGGGAAAGAACCACGTAATGTAGTCGTCATGTGGGGTATAAATACAAGCACAAGCAATCGGTGTTCATATGTAGAGGTTCTTTCGTCTTGTCTTAGCGAAATTAAAAATAAAACAGCGCTAAGACGGGACAGAAGGCGACAAGACAGGGTGCTGTGTTGGGCGCCTGGTTTTGTCACCTATATTGTATGTCCCATCATAGCGCTGTCTTTTGAATATCAGTATGAACCAACAAACTTGCAATAACACACTTTATCAGCACATTACTGAGAGCTGCCCCGAGGGAAAAATACTGCACAGACAACAATTATGTCGGTGGACTTCATACGTGTATACTTCACATAAGACACATTTATTTTGTGTTAGAAATTATATTTGGCGACAGCGGACGAAGACACACGGGCGACGGTGACAACACAAGGACTGCATATGAGTCTTCAGCATTAAAGCACCAGCAAATGCTACGAGCTTCAGTGACCCCGTAGCCATATACGCACACTAACATGGCAAGTGTCACGAAGAGAAACAAGTAATGAAAATGACAAGACACCTAGAATACAGCTATAGGTGTATTCATGCTGCAAAACGTCGTCATTTGGCATTTCCGCCTTACATTTCACATCCGTGAAATAACGTGCTGGAGCGGAGTATTTCCGAGAAACGCGCTTAAAAGGCTTTTTCTCGGAAGCCAAAGGTGGGGGATGATCTTCTGAACTTAAGATGTTTGTCGGCACGAACATGAAGCTGTGTCTTTTCCGTTTATGTGGAAACGTTGGAAAACACGTTGACACACAAAGGGCCCCCTTTGCTGCATTCTGCACAAAGGAAGCACCGACCGGGAAAGAACAATTTAGCTCAAACCCCCTTTGAATATACATGTGCGCAACACAGCAGTATTGTGGGAAAATTAAAATAGGTCTGTTCGAGGGATTCTTGCACCCGCGCGTATTTACCTGCATACATTTCTGTGTTGAGTTGCGTGTGTAAGCTCCTATTTTTTAAAGGCTCGGGGCAAACATATTTGAAGCTAAAACGGGGTGGTAACGACGTCATTAGTGCTGTAAAGTTTGTTCTAGATTAGGTTAAGCTTCCTTCCACTGTACTGCTGACGCAGTTCATTTATATCACGGAGAAAGCCGGGAAGAAGAATGCATTACGACATAGTTTTTTACGTAACTATTAGAAAAAGAAAAGCAGTGGTATGCGGCTTACATGATAGACACCAAATATATAATGTTCCTATATATCACTGGCGTAGCAAAGAGGGGGGGGGGGTCAACCCCCCCCCCCCCCGAAAAAAAAAAGGCACACATTCAAACGCGTGCACGAGCATACATGAACTCCCCACCCCCCCCACCCCCCACGCCCCTTTCGAAAAAAATTTCTGGCTACGCTACTGGTCTCTATAACATGTCCAGGAATTCGGGACATCGACAACTAGCGCCATCTGTTGTGTTGGCTGCTAAGTGGCAGCGTCACTCAATGGGAACCGACCTTTGAACATTTATTGTAGTGTAACGCTTCAATGTACGCTTAAATCACTTCGTCCATATAATATGGGAGTCATTATGCCACAGTGCGAGAAGTTTTGCTTTATTCCCATTAACTTCCTGGGTTCGAGAGCCACTTTTATGTGCTATGTGAAACTCCATAGGAGATAATTTAAAAATTTATATAAAAACAATGCGCCCTCACCTGCTTAAATCACTGATGGGACCCAATCTCGATGATTCAATATTCGTACCTGTGAAGTTTGGCGGATGTCGGCGAAGTTTCTGAGGTTCGACGGGAACTTTTGCCTAAGGTGCATTGCAGCGAAACCGCCTTATAGGGGTGCATACGCTTCATAGTGTTTACGGTTGCCCTAAAACAGGTGAAAATGTCAGTGTTTTTATATAAGCTTGTTTTTCTTGAAGCTGCTAAAGATATGGAGGGTATGAATACTGTGGAGGTCTTAAGTTGTTAATTAGCAATGAGAAGTCTTAGGTTAATTAGAGCAGATGGTAAAAAGTGAGAATAGCTTCTCGTAATTCAAAGTAAGTAAGAATTGACAAGATATATTGATACGGATACGAATTTTGCTCCACTGCGTGTAAGTAGTCAAGGGTACTAATGAATTTAACAATTTACTTAAAACTTATTGGTGAAAGCGGTTAGTATAGAAGGACATGTATATTATATATATATATATATATAGATATAGTATTGCAATGCACGCCATTAATATTAGATGGCTGTCGCATGCAAGTAACTAGCAGTAGATACTGTTATAGCTAATTAGTAATCAAAGGTATAAGAGATATGGTAATTGTACTCTGTCATTATTAATACTTACACCTTGAAGTAAATAGAAAAGGGGTCAATAAGAATCAACTAATCCGAGGATTGCGTTGTAATGTATCACATGGAAGTGGAGACGAAGAGGATCAAAGATATAAGAATCTTAGGTTGCTAATTAGTGATTAGGGGTATTTTAGCTTAATTACTGTGAAAAATTAACAGAGTTGACAATGACCCCCAAGAATTCACACTGAGTGAGGTTTACTCAGCAACATTATGCACATTTGCACCCTGACCATATAAGTAATCACTTGTAATGAATTCACCAATTTTAAGGTTATGATGGAAATCTTTCAGTATAGAAGGATATGTACATGATATATATAGGGTATTCAATGTATGAAATTAACATCCGAGATAGATAGTAACATGCAACTATCTTTAGTGATAGTTATCGATAATTAGTAATCAGGGATAATTTGGGGAAAATCTATGGAACCTAGCAATTAAAGATGACGATTATAGTTTATTAGTGATCGTTGTAGGCAGTTGCCAAGTGCGGGTATATGGTCAATATATTAATAGGTCGAGAACATAGTAATGCATCAAATGAAAGCATATAGGAAGAGGCTGAATACATTTGGAATGTGTGCTAATCGGCATTTAGGGGCTCTGCAGCGTAAATAATATTAATATTTTTTACAGCAGAGTTATGCCCACGCTTTGTATTACTCGCGATGTAGACAAAACACAATCATCATTATGCCGGCGCACTCAGCATAGCTGTGCCTAGTTAAGCCATGTTAATCATAGCCAATTGTAATTAAGTTTAGTTGAGCACGATGAAAACTAATTAGCCAAGCATAATACAGCCAGAAGGCTAATTAGCCCTAATTAAGCCGAGTTGAGATTCTAGTCTGCGTAGTCATGCCGAGCTCGGCAAGAGATGCCGAGCGATACCGATATATTAATGATGAATGAGTCTAATTAGCATTAATTACGTTAATTAACTCATTAGGTTTAGATTGACTTGTGGTGAAAGCTCGTCGAGATGAATGCTCGAGTATGTAGATTATACTAATTAAGCTCATTAGCATAATTAAGCTAATTAAGATATAATTAATGCTAGCTTGACTAGGGATGCAAGTTAAGCTAGACCAAGTTCCAAATGCGCAAATTAGACCTATTATGCTAATTATTCCAATTAATCTGATTAAGCTAATTAACCTATTTGGTGTTGTGACTGCCGAGCGATACCCAATCGAACCCGATCAACGCCTAGTCTATACTCGTGATTACCAATGTGACCCCGTGAACACTTCGTGCATCGTCGTGTGAATGCACGTGTGTCTAGTCAAGCCAAGACCAGCCAAGTGCCGACCAGCTCTGCTCTAGCCAAGGTTTGCGCGACTCAGTGCAATAATATTACCTGGGGTTTAACGTCGCAAAACCACGATATTATTATGAGAGACGCCGTAGTGGAGGGCTCCGGAAATTTCGACCACCTGGGGTTCTTTAATGTGCACCTAAATCTAAGTACACGGACCTCAAACATTTTCGCTTCCATCGAAAATGCAGCCGCCGCGGCCGGGATTCGATCCCGTGACCTTCGGGTCAGCAGTCGAGTGCCATAACCACTAGACCACCGTGGCGGGGCGCGCGACTCAGTGCAAGCTGCGCAAATTTTTTAAAATTAGGTCAGCTAAGCAGAATTCACGGTAAGAGTATCTTACTAATGTTGATCTACATTCGCACCTTGGTACACAGTGCATTACTAATGAATGGTGACAATGAATTCAATATATGTTCAATTTAGGGGTGAAAGCTGTCAGTGTAGGACATCAGTAAAATAGATAGATAGTACCTAATCTATGCAGCTATAGATCTCAATGTATGCAGTTACAGTACAGTGGTGGGAAGTAGTAGAATATCATTCATTATTAGCAGTCATAAATATCATTAATTCGTAATCAATTATAATTATTCGTTTAATATAGATACCATCTATCACCGACAAGTGTCGAGAGAAATGTTTACGAGAGATGACGATTTAAAGGAGTACTGCATTGAAAACGGCGCGAAAATTGGACGAAGGCTAAGGAAAAAACAACAACACAAGCGCTCGCACATTGATGAGTTATGCAAAACACTGGGTGCAAAAGAGCCTGATGTAAGAGAAACAATATGCAGAAGGGTGTCTTCAAGGGCCAGTTGCTACATGTTACTGCACTCAAAACCGCGCGAAAACGGCAGGAAGGCTAACGAACAAAGGAACAGCGCTTCTGTTGTTTGTTCCTAAGCGTTCGCCCCGTTTTTGCGCTGTTTGAAACGCAGTAACATGTACCAACTGACCCTTCAAGACACCCTTCTGCAATTGAAAGGAGTAATTAAATCTACCGATAGTTTTAGGAAATTAATAATTAATTGCAGATATATGATAAAAATAATTTGAGGCATATGATTGCAAAGCATCAGATGATAGTCTAAAGAGAGAGGGTGAATGCATTGCGAGATTCTTGCTAATGAACCTTTTCAAGCAATCCCAGAAAGCCCCGCGGGAGCGTGGCGCACTATGGGAAAAGTTTGTACATCGAGCAAGCCGGCCGTTCGGTCGCCCGCGGCTCGTTGGTGCCGTGGGAGCACAAAACGAAAGGAACGTACACGTCGCGGCTTGTTGAATATTCTTACATCGTAAAATACTACACTTATCCAAACGCATCTGCCTGTATATCTACGCATGAAATGTGAAAGGAATAGCACATTCAGTGTAGGTATTGCCGAGCGTATGTATATCGGACGTAGCAGTTAAGAACTTAAGCGATATGTGCGTCATCGCGTGCCGGTGCCGTCACGACGTTCGTTTGTCAATAATGTGAGCGGAACACCGAATTCATGTTTAGTGCATGAATACTTGGAAGGTACTAATGCGAATGTGTCGTATTGAAATGCCATAGAATTTTCCGCCTCAGCATTTGGTGTCATGAACACTTTTGCGCTTGCTCACTGCGTTTAGCCGTTATGGCGTATTTCAAAGATAATTTCAGTGTTAGAGACTCATCTTGCGCACGACTACACATATCTACGGCATGCATTCACCTGCGAGCAAACACGTGAAAGTACAACCAGCGTTTCTAAAATGCAACAACTGCAGTTAGTATCAGCGAAGGGCGCTAGAATCTTATCATTTCTTATATACATGTATATGCGGCGCGAGCGACGCGCATGCGGTCTAATCAGTTTCTCGAGTACTCTGTAAATATCACAACCTCACCTTGCGCTCGTCGACAGTGCCGATGGACGTTGATTCCAAGTGGATGCGCAAATTGTATAGACGCGCTCCTGGACTTCATCTAGGAAGCCACGTTGTATCGTTTTATTTAATTTTTGCTGCAGGGCTGGGGTCTTAAACGTGACTCGCACGTGACTGACTTCGTCCCATCCTTTTATCGGTCATCTCTAGAACAGACGAAGCCTCAAAGGGGTCAAGAGGAAACTGCGCACAGGCAAAAACCGGACGTATGCACTAAGGGATGAGGAATGCAAAGTCACTGTCAATATGGATAGGAAAGTTAAAATAGCTGAGGAGCTTTACAAATATCTGTACAGTAGCCAGGACAACGAGGACGATAACGTAAGAAGTAGGCCAGAGAAATCGGACAACCCACCAGTAACGACATGGGAAGTAAAGAAATCCTTAGAGGGAACGCAAAGAGGCAATTGCCGCTGGTTAGGATCAGGTAACATCAGATCTGTTGAAAGACGGTGGACAGATTGTTTTAGAAAAACTGGCCACCATGTATAGAAAGTGTCTCTTGACGACGAAGGTACGAGAATCTTGGAATAATTTTAAAATCACCTTAATTCATAAGAAAGACGACGTCGAGGGCTTGAAATATTACATGCCGATCTGCTTACTGTCCGTTGTCTACAAGCGATTTAAAAATATAGCAAGATTCCGTACAGGCTACTCGACAATAAACAGATTCACACGATCAATCAAGTGATAGAGAAATGCGCGGAATATAACCAACCCCTATATATAGCCGTCAGAGATTACGAGAAGGTCGAGATGGCAGCAGTCATTCAGGCACAACGGAATCAGGGCGTCGACGAACCGTATATAAAAATACTGGAAGAAATCTTAGATTTATGTGCACGTTAAAGAACCCTAAGTGGTCAATAATTCTGCAGCACTCCAATACGGCGTCCCACATAATCATATCGTGGTTTTGGGACATTAAACGCCACTAGTACTACTACTACTACTACTACTACTACTACTACTACTACTACTACTACTACTACTACTACTACTACTACTACTACTAATAATAATAATAATAATAATAATAATAATATATTATTATTATTATTATTATTATTATTATTATTATTATTATTATTATTATTATTATTATTAGTAGTAGTAGTAGTAGTAGTAGTAGTAGTAGTAGTAGTAGTATTACTAAGGCGTGAAACTGGTGTTGGTTTATGTAAATTGAATTACCACAAATGAAAGCTTGAAGCATTTATATTCAACCTGTTTTATTGTTTTCTCCACGGTGCATCGGTTTAAACCGCACTCGTATTAAGCGTCTAGTCGGGTTGTGGATATCACAACTTGCAATCTCACTGCAAAAAAATATATATACAGAGACCAGGAGGAGCCATTTCTTTACTTGTACACCGCCAAAATACGGACACACTGCGCTGTAGCTTTTCGGATGCGACAGCAGCCCCAGAAGATGGCCTAGCGAATACAGCAAGCAAGACTAGAGGAATATCATAGCCTTCTCCCTTTATATCTCGATTTTTTTTATCCTGCGGCAAGAGCATGCGTAATTCCGAAGTATCCATGTGCGCATTCACATGGATACTTCCGAATTATTGATAAGCAGATGCTTGTGATGGAACATGCAGAATATTAATTTAGGCAGAACTTTGTGCGTGACACTCCCGCATTAATGATGACGCGTGTGTACGAGGTTGTTTTTCATGCATTATTTTTGTTGCCCCCAAGCGGCCTACGTAAACAATAATACTTTAAGGGTCTTTACGTGCCATAACCCCATTGTCATTATCGCCAAGCCGCAGTGGGAGATTCTGTGATAGGTTTAAACACCCGGGGGTCTAGAACGTGCATCTAACAGACCTAAGTAAGCATGTGCTCTTGCATTTCGTCCCTGCCGGAATACGACCGCCGTGGCAGGGAATAGAACACGCGACCTCGCTACTCAGCAGCGCCACACTTTATCAGCCAATTGCTTCCACGGCGTTGGCGGCGTCAACAAAAAATCATCACGTGATGACATCACGATGGGACGTTATTATGACGTCACACATTCCGAAGATCACGTAATTATGACGGCATGATGACGTCACATAACGTGACTTCATCACATGACATTGTCGCATTGCACTGCCTCTGTGATCGGTTGGCCAATCACAGAGGCAGTGCAAAACCACGTTAGGTGCAGAAAGCTCTTGCACGAGGGTGGGGCAGAACAGACACATCGAATGACGACAAGAAGAAAACTTTCACCTTCGAGTCGTCTTAGTCTAATGCATAAGGGGCCCAGTGCGTTTTTTTTATACGAATGATAGGCCTTGTCTACGAGAAGTTCTTCTCGCAAACGTAGTCACGAGGCGTGCGCTTTCGATCTTTCCTTGGCATGGCACGAGCCCACGCTTCCAAGCTCACCGGGTCACTAGGAGCTTTGAAAATCACAAGCCATACAACACTGCCCTCTTAATTAATGATATTACTTAGCACCCTCTAGTGTTTATTGGCATTACTGTACGATTGATACGATGGCAATGAGTGATGCGAGGAAACCGAAGAATTTCATCATATAAGATTTCTGACAAATTCGGTCCGTCACTTAGCAGGCGAATATCGTGTCTACTAAGTATGAAAATAATCAAAAAGTAGGCCATGCCTTTAAGAGGGGGGTCACACTTTCTGCGAGATGTGAGTCGCGCACTGCAACACACTGATTTCAGCGTCATTGACTGCAGCACGTGGCTTCAGTTCAGCTCCCATTGCGAGAAGCTCAATGCGGCCACTCTAGAAGCGCCACGAACCAACACAGAAAAAAAAGTGGGGCTCATCACGTAAGAAGAACGAGTATGTACATTGCCTACGGTACGTAACGAAATGCAGGGAAAGAACTCCGTTTGCAGACTTGCAGACCATCGCCGTGGTATAGGTAAGGCCTGCGTTAATAATATCCGGGATTTAACGTCCCAAAACCACGATATTATTATGAGAGGCCGTAGTGGAGTGCTCCGGAATACTTGACCATCCGGTGTTCTTTAACGTGCACTAACATCGCACAATACACGGGCCCCTAGCATTTCGCATTCATCGAAATGCGACCGCCGCGGCTAGGATCGAACTCGGGACCTTCCGGTTAGCAGCCGAGCACCATATTTACTGCTCCACCGAGGCGGACAAGGCCTGTGTTGACAGGAATGTTTACCTTCTAACAGCACGGTAACAGGGCAGTTCAATGCCTTGCAACTGTTATAATAGTGGGTACACCCCGCTATTGTAAGAGTTGCACACACACTAGCGATGTGTATGTGTGCTTCTTTTCGTTTTCTGTCCCCTCTCGGCGCGCTTTTCCACGCTCAACAGTGAACTAATTGACTGAAAAAAAGAAAGATATTCGTGGAAGGTTGCTCAGCTTGCCTTTAACAACTTTCAGTGTAATCCACTATTTGAGAAACATCGCCTCGTGAGGTGCTACGTTGTCTATCGGTAAACAAAGGCACGACACAGAGAATAAACATAAAACGGCTTTTCGAGAACCTTCCACGTCACTTGCGAACATAAGCAAAAGATTTAAACTCGTAATGAAAATATTAAATGGGTCCTGACGAGAGACTTTTTAACGAACTTTACCATGTAAAAATAGACACAAGCTATTTTGTCCAGAATAAAACTGGCCGCAAGAACCAGGTTTCAAGCCGCGACCTCCTGCAATTCTACAGACCAGCATAATATAATAATAATAATTGTTGGGGTTTAGCGTCCCAAAACCCCGATATGATTATGAGAGACGCTGTAGTGGAGGGCTCCGGAAATTTCGACCAACTGGGGTTCTTTAACATACACCTAAATCTAAGTACACGGGCCTCTAGCGTTTTCGTCTCCATCGAAAATATGGCCGCCGCGGCCGGTATTCGATCCCGCGACCTGCGGGTCAGCAGTCGAGCACCTTATTCACTAGACCACCCTGAAGGGTTGCAGATCAGCATAGGCAGTCAAACAAGAAGGCGGGTTTCACGATACTTTATATCAGTCTAATCTGTTTCATCCCTCTTTCACCAACACTTAGCGGAGAGGAAAACGCGGCCTGGGTAGCATGTCATGAGCATAATGAAGTCGGTGATTTCCGGCGTCTTTAGTTATCGACTAAAACGCGTTCTTGGGCTAGTTGGTGCATGGTCTGACAAAAATTTGGAGGTACAAAGGAACGAGGACAAGAAATGACAGGACTGGTGCCAAACTAAAAACTGTCTTATTGGAAAGAACATTGCATTCCAGGTAGCTTCACGCGCATGGGCGAGTCACATTGACAATCACGGTAACAGAATGACAACCTACTTTGAGTTATCAAGACTTGTCTAAAAAGTGCAATTCGTTGCGATATAAATTCAAGGAAGGCACACTAACACATTGGGCACTCTTCTTATTTATGCAAAAAGCCTCCAACAATTCTCGGGCCACCTGGTTTCGAATTTTCCCAAGCACCCTGGTTTCGAAAAACCGGGGCGCGCATGCGCAGGACTTGCAGTGCGAAGGCAAGTGTAAACCAGATACATTGTTAAGGGAGACTTCATGTTCCATTAATCGGATATTTAAACATCGACCAGTGTGGCCGATGTATGTCCTACCACAGCTGAGGGGTATTTCGTAAACCACCCCAACTACGCATGGGCAATACGGTTTTACATGCTGTATGTCACAGGCGGCCTTATTGTTTTTCACAGACACACGGGCGCATAGCCGCGAGAGCTTGTTAAGGGCGCTGTTGAAACTAAGGTGACTTTATTAAAATGATTCTTTTTAAGAAGATCATTGAACAATATTGTGCTTGCAAAGGTATTGTTGCTTTACCTCTGCTGGTAATTGAGCTTTAAAGAAAAATGTCTGTGGGCAGCGAATATAACACGGCAAGACGTCTTGTAAAAGCGCAAAATATTGAATTCATAAATTGAGACCAACTGAAATTAGGGACGGCAAGCGTCTGTCTACACATTTTGAAACCCGCGATCGTCATCACCGCCTCACAAGCTTGTATTATTTTCTGGAAGTTAGCTTTTTTTCACACTACAAAAACAGCAGTGCTAAAGGACGTTCTTGCTTTAGAACTTTTAAGAAACCCGTGGGAGCCAACAACAATATAATCGGACGAAATATATTGAAGAGGCAGGGGATGCGAAGAAGGGCAGCACGCTCTTTCGAGAGCTCGTCGTTATCAAGCGCAGCCAAGCGACATGTAAGCCTCCTTTCATTGCAACAGAACTGCTGATTCATGGTCGAGCAGCCCAACCGGCCGCTCGTTGCATGCGCTGCGGTTATCAGTCGTCGATTTAGGTTCGCGCTCGCTGCTTGTAGCGGATATCGTCGTCGTGCTTTTTTTTATGTATTGTGGTTTTCTCGATTCGCGCGACTACGGCAAGCGTCATCGCGCGAATTTTGAACGTTGAAGGTCCGTACGCCACGTGGTGTGAAAAAAGGTGAACTAAAAGCGATGTCCCGAATTCCTGGGTATGTATTCTTGCGTTACATATGTTTTTATTGAAGTTACGGTTAGTAAGTTGCGGTTAGCTGATTAATTAATACATTTCAGACTTTTAGCTATTATAGACTATAAGTCGTACACAACGTACAGAAAAATACCGAGTGAAGCTATAGATTCAATTTCATTTACCTTTCGCGTTGCTTTATTTCCCGGCTGTGAAGAAAGACCTCCCGGTATGACGAAAGAAAATTGCGCTAAACTGCGCTCACGAGCGTTGAATAAAAGCGGTCGCAATCGCATTTTTAGAGAACGAATTCTCGCATGCCCGGCGTAAAGAAAGTCGATGAGTGTGTTAACATCCGCGTTCAGCGCCTCCTTATCTCTTTTCATTTAGGAACCCGACGGATTTCAATATTCCCAATTCATCGAAGCGATGTTGCACAGTGATGGTGCGATCGATCATCAGTGTTATTTTTAATTTTGTTATATATATGCATACCGGGTTATTTCGGAGCACTAATGCGGGTGCTACTGTCTAGATGCGCATGACTGCACTTGTGTAATTGGTTTTTTTTATTTTATTTCGCGAACTTTATCCAGAGCCTGGGAAAAAGGCCCGTAATGTCATTATGATCCACGCCGTAGTGTGGGACTCTGGATCAAGTTTGTCAGTCTAACATTCTCTAGCGTTCTCATAATTCTAACTACATGGGTGTTTTCACATTTCGTTCCCTTCGAAATAAGGCCACCGCGGCCACGAATCGAACCCGCACCTTGAAGTTCAGCCGCATGAGCCGATATATATAATCTACCACGGCGGATAATGCAGCGAGAACAATTCCATACGGTGGTTTTGAGGACTCTCTTCAAGTGCTTCATGCCTTAAAGACAGAAATAGCTTACACACTGAAAGTCCTAATCAAGTAGACCGCAAACAAGACACTCCTCATCTCGCAAATTTAAGGTTCAATTTGAGCCGACCTTTAAACATTAAGTCTATAGTCATGTGAAAAAGCCCTTATCGCAGAAGACAGCAGAACTAATAGGTAATAACGAGGGGTCGATCTACCAGAATACGCTAAATATGTATTGGTTAACAAATCTTGTTGATGGAATATTTTGTTCATAATAACAATGGAATACTGGAAAGTGAGACTTCAAAACGGGGCAACAAGACACGACATGTGTTGAGTGCATGCCTCTTCATGTCTGGCGTTGAAGTTGCGCTTTCCAGTACTCAACTATCGAAGTCTCTTTGATACGGTCATAGCTTTCACTCATGTACGCCACCACGAACAACTTCTTGCGGACAAAAAAGACACCACCAGGCTGTTGGGAAAGAACATGACATCGTCATTGAGTTACTGTAGAATGGTTGGAAAAGACCAAGCAGATGCAGACGCTCGATGAACAGTCAACCATAAAAGTTTACGGACCACGCGAGCGCATGCCAAACTGCCTGTCCGCGCCACCTACCGTCGACCGGAGCGCTGGCCCAGAAATGGGTCTTGTTGTTATTCACTGGCATATCAATTTTCTACTGGCACGCAGCGAATCGGTAGTTCGTTGTTTCCACGCAGAGTGCTTAACTCCAGTATGACCGTCATACTTCCACTTGGATAACAGAATCAAAGCCGTCACGTCGTGCCTCGAAAGGTGTGCCGTTGGGTTGATATCACTTAATTTTTGTGAGGAAGATTGTGACTGATAGCAGTTATGCTGATAGACTGCTTGCGAAACAGAAGCACGTGGCCACGGCTCCCGAAGAGCGCGTCGCGTTAGAAAGTTAACGGTAGAAAATATTTTTGCCGGGCGAGAAACTATCCAGGCCATCGATTAAAGGAGGGATTCGTCTTGGGTGTAGCGTTGCTGTCGATTTCCGTTCACGTAGCTGAAGTGTCGCGAAGAGCCTCTTGGCCACGCGCTCGCGTAGTCCGTAAACTTTTGTGGTTGTCTCTACCTGTAGCGTGCAGTGTCTGTTGCGAGTCTAGATACCGGTGATATCAAGGGCAAGAGCAGCATGATGGGGTATAGCCTCCACGGTGCCTCAGTGGTATGCGGTGCTCGGCTGCTGACCCGAAAGACGCGGTTTCGATCCCGGCCGCGGCGGTCGCATTTTATGGAGGCGTAATGCTAGATGCCCACCTACTGTACGATGACAGTGCACCTTAAAA